>NW_025058191.1:0-12714 GCF_019279795.1 Protopterus annectens | reverse complement strand
AAAATAAAAAAAAATGTTTGTGGCTTTTTTGAGTGTGGTGTTTTAAAACTTTGGTTAAAATATTCAAATGTAATTAGTTGGGTCATGTGACCAATGCATTAAGATATTTAAGTCCTCTAAAAGTGAATGTTTTTCTCAGTCAGAATAAACTTTTTTTTTTTTGCTTTTCCTGGCTCCCTTTTTACCAAAAAGTTTTTTAAGGTTTATAAAAAAAAAATGTTTGCAGCTTTTTTGAGTCTGGTATTTTAAAAATTTGTTAAAATATTCAAATGTAATTAGTTGTTGGGTCATGTGACCAACGAATTAGGATATTTAAGTCCTCTAAAAGTGAATGTGTTTCTCAGTCAGAATAAACTTGTTTTTTTGCTTTTCCCGGCTCCCTTTTTACCAAATAGGTAAACTTTTAAGTTTTATTAAAAAAAAAAGTTTGTGGCTTTTTTTACTTTTTTTTTTATTTTCTCTGCTCCGTTTTGACCAAAAAAGTAAACTTTTAAGCTTTATTAAAAAAAAAAGTTTGTGACTTTTTTGACTTTTTTTTGGTTTTCCCAGCTCCATTTTTACCAAAAAGGTAAATTTTTAAGGTTTATTAAAAAAAAAAGTGTGTGACTTTTTTTACTTTTTTTTTGTTTTCGGCTTCATTTTTACCAAAAAGGTAAATTTTTAAGGTTTATTAAAAAAGTTTGTGGCTTTTTGATTTTTTTTGCTTTTCCCAGCTCCCTTTTTATAAAAAGGTTTTTAAGGTTTATATAAAAAAATGTGTGCGGCTTTTTTTAGTGTGGTGTTTTAAAACTTTGGTTAAAATATTCAAATGTAATTAGTTGTTGGGTCATGTGACCAATAAATTAGGATATTTAAGTCCTCTAAAAGTGAATGTGCTTCTCACTCAGAATAAACTTTTTTTTCCTTTTCCCAGCTCCCTTTTAATAAAAAGGTTTTTAAGGTTTATATAAAAGAAATGTTTGTGGCTTTTTTGAGAGTGGTGTTTTAAAACTTTGGTTAAAATATTCAAATGTAATTAGTTGTTGGGTCATGTGACCAAAGAATTAGTGTATTTAAGTACTCTAAAAGCGAATGTGTTTCTCAGTCAGAATAAACTTTTTTTTGATTTCCTGGCTCCCTTTTTACCAAAAAGGTTTTTAAGGTTTATTAAAAAAAAAGTTTGTGGCTTTTTTGACTTTTTTGCTTTTCCAGTATCCATTTTACCAAAAGGTTTTAACTTTTATTAAAAAAAAAAGTTTGTGGCTTTTTTTACTTTTTTTGCTTTTCCTGGCTCCATTAAAAATGTTTTTAAGATATATTAAAAAAAAAAGTTTATGGATTTTTTTACTTTTTTTTGGTTTTCCCAGCTCCATTTTTACCAAAAAGGTAAACGTTTAAGGTTTTTTTTAAAAAAAACAGTTTTTGACTTTTTTGACTTTTTTTGATTTTTCCTGCTCCATCTAACAAAAAGGTAAACTTTTAAAGTTTATTAAAAAAAAAAAGTTTGTGGCTTTTTTTGCTTTTCCTGGCTCCATTAAAAAGGTTTTTAAGGTTTATTAAAAAAATTAGTGACTTTTTTTTTGGTTTTCCCGGCTCCATTTTTACCAAAAAGGTAAATTTTTATGGTTTATTAAAAAAAAGTTTGTGGCTTTTTTTACTTTTTTTTGCTTTTCCCAGCTCCATTTTTACCAAATAGGTAAAATTTTAAGGTTTATTAAAAAAAAATGTGTGGCTTTATTGACTTTTTTTGCTTTTCCCGGCTCCATTTTTATCAAAAAGGTTTATAAAAAAAAATAAATGTTTGTGGCTTTTTTGAGTGTGGTGTTTTAAAACTTTGGTTAAAATATTCAAGTGTAATTAGTTGTTGGGTCATGGTACCAATGAATTAGGATATTTAAGTCCTCTAAAAGTGAATGTGTTTCTCAGTCAGAATAAACATTTTGTTTGGTTTTCTCGGCTCCCTTTTTACCAAAAAGTTTTTTAAGGGTTATAAAAAAAATGTTTGTGGCTTTTTTGAGTGTGGTGTTTTAAAACTTTGGTTAAAATATTCAAATGTTATTAGTTGGGTCATGTGACCAATGCATTAAGATATTTAAGTCCTCTAAAAGTGAATGTTTTTCTCAGTCAGAATAAACTTTCTTTTTGCTTTTCCCGGCTCCATTTTTACCAAAAAGGTAAATTTTTAAGGTTTATTAAAAAAAAATAAAAAAAAATGTTTGCAGCTTTTTTGTCTGGTATTTTAAAATTTGTTAAAATATTCAAATGTAATTAGTTGTTGGGTCATGTGACCAACGAATTAGGATATTTAAGTCCTCTAAAAGTGAATGTGTTTCTCAGTCAGAATAAACTTGTTTTTTTGCTTTTCCCGGCTCCCTTTTTACCAAATAGGTAAACTTTTAAGTTTTATTAAAAAAAAAAGTTTGTGGCTTTTTTTACTTTTTTTTTTATTTTCTCTGCTCCGTTTTGACCAAAAAGGTAAACTTTTAAGCTTTATTAAAAAAAAAAGTTTGTGACTTTTTTGACTTTTTTTTTGCTCCATTTTAACCAAAAACGTAAATTTTTAGGGTTTATTAAAAAAAAAGTTTGTGACTTTTTTTACTTTTTTTGTTTTCCTGGCTTCATTTTTACCAAAAAGGTAAACTTTTAAGCTTTATTAAAAAAAAAGTTTTTGACTTTTTTGACTTTTTTTTCTTTTCCCAGCTCCATTTTTATCAAAAGGTTTATATAAAAAAATGTGTGCGGCTTTTTTTAGTGTGGTGTTTTAAAACTTTGGTTAAAATATTCAAATGTAATTAGTTGTTGGGTCATGTGACCAATAAATTAGGATATTTAAGTCCTCTAAAAGTGAATGTGCTTCTCACTCAGAATAAACTTTTTTTTTCCCAGCTCCCTTTTAATAAAAAGGTTTTTAAGGTTTATATAAAAGAAATGTTTGTGGCTTTTTTGAGAGTGGTGTTTTAAAACTTTGGTTAAAATATTCAAATGTAATTAGTTGTTGGGTCATGTGACCAAAGAATTAGTGTATTTAAGTACTCTAAAAGCGAATGTTTCTCAGTCAGAATAAACTTTTTTTTGCTTTTCCTGGCTCCCTTTTTACCAAAAAGGTTTTTAAGGTTTATTAAAAAAAAAGTTTGTGGCTTTTTTGACTTTTTTTTTGCTTTTCCCGTATCCATTTTTACCAAAAAGGTTTTTAACGTTTATTAAAAAAAAAAAAGTTTGTGGCTTTTTTGACTTTTTTTGCTTTTCCCGGCTCCGTTAAAAATGTTTTTAAGGTATATTAAAAAACAAAAAAAGTTTATGGCTTTTTTTTTGCTTTTCCCTGCTCCATTTTTACCAAATAGGTAAACTTTTAAGGTTTATTAAAAAAAAAACAGTTTGTGGCTTTTTTGACTTTTTTTTATTTTCCCTGCTCCATTTTTACTAAAAAGGTAAACTTTTAAAGTTTATTAAAAAAAAAGTTTGTGGCTTTTTTTGCTTTTCCTGGCTCCATTAAAAAGGTTTTTAAGGTTTATTAAAAAAAATTTGTGACTTTTTGACTTTTTTTTGGTTTTCCCGGCTCCATTTTTACCAAAAAGGTAAATTTTTATGGTTTATTAAAAAAAAGTTTGTGGCTTTTTTTACTTTTTTTTGCTTTTCCCAGCTCCATTTTTACCAAATAGGTAAAATTTTAAGGTTTATTAAAAAAAAATGTGTGGCTTTATTGACTTTTTTTGCTTTTCCCGGCTCCATTTTTATCAAAAAGGTTTATAAAAAAAAATGTTTGTGGCTTTTTTGACTGTGGTGTTTTAAAATATTCAAGTGTAATTAGTTGTTGGGTCATGGTACCAATGAATTAGGATATTTAAGTCCTCTAAAAGTGAATGTGTTTCTCAGTCAGAATAAACATTTTGTTTTTTTTTTCTCAGCTCCCTTTTTACCAAAAAGTTTTTTAAGGGTTATAAAAAAAAATGTTTGTGGCTTTTTTGAGTGTGGTGTTTTAAAACTTTGGTTAAAATATTCAAATGTAATTAGTTGGGTCATGTGACCAATGCATTAAGATATTTAAGTCCTCTAAAAGTGAATGTTTTTCTCAGTCAGAATAAACTTTTTTTTTTGCTTTTCCTGGCTCCCTTTTTACCAAAAAGTTTTTTAAGGTTTATATAAAAAATGTTTGCAGCTTTTTTGAGTCTGGTATTTTAAAAATTTGTTAAAATATTCAAATGTAATTAGTTGTTGGGTCATGTGACCAACGAATTAGGATATTTAAGTCCTCTAAAAGTGAATGTGTTTCTCAGTCAGAATAAACTTTTTTTTTTGCTTTTCCCGGCTCCCTTTTTACCAAATAGGTAAACTTTTAAGTTTTATTAAAAAAAAAAGTTTGTGGCTTTTTTTACTTTTTTTTTTATTTTCTCTGCTCCGTTTTGACCAAAAAGGTAAACTTTTAAGCTTTATTAAAAAAAAAAGTTTGTGACTTTTTTGACTTTTTTTTGGTTTTCCCGGCTCCATTTTTACCAAAAAGGTAAATTTTTAAGGTTTATTAAAAAAAAAAAGTGTGTGACTTTTTTTACTTTTTTTGGTTTTCCCGGCTCCATTTTTACCAAAAAGGTAAGTTTTTAGGGTTTATTAAAAAGTTTGTGGCGTTTTTGACTTTTTTTTTTTTCCCAGCTCCCTTTTAATAAAAAGGTTTTAAGGTTTATATATAAAATGTTTGTGGCTTTTTTTAGTGTGGTGTTTTAAAACTTTGGTTAAAATATTCAAATGTAATTAGTTGTTGGGTCATGTGACCAATAAATTAGGATATTTAAGTCCTCTAAAAGTGAATGTGCTTCTCACTCAGAATAAACTTTTTTTTCCTTTTCCCAGCTCCCTTTTAATAAAAAGTTTTTTTAAGGTTTATATAAAAGAAATGTTTGTGGCTTTTTTGAGTGGTGTTTTAAAACTTTGGTTAAAATATTCAAATGTAATTAGTTGTTGGGTCATGTGACCAAAGAATTAGTGTATTTAAGTACTCTAAAAGCGAATGTGTTTCTCAGTCAGAATAAACTTTTTTTTGCTTTTCCTGGCTCCCTTTTTACCAAAAAGGTTTTTAAGGTTTATTAAAAAAAAGTTTGTGTTTTTTTTTGACCTTTTTTTTGCTTTTCCTGGCTCCATTTTTACCAAAAAGGTTTTTAAGGTTTATTAAAAAAAAGGAAACAAAGTGTGTGGCTTTTTTGACTTTTTGCTTTTGCTCCGTTAAAATGTTTTTAAGGTATATTAAAACAAAAAGTGTGTGGCTTTTTTGACTTTTTTTTGGTTTTTTTCCCAGCTCCATTTTTACCAAATAGGTAAAGGCTTATTAAAAAAAAAGTTTGTGACTTTTTTGCCTTTTTTTTATTTAACCTGCTCAATTTTTACTAAAAAGGTAAACTTTTAAAGTTTATTAAAAAAAAAAGTTTGTGGCTTTTTTTGCTTTTCCTGGCTACATTAAAAAGGTTTTTAAGGTTTATTAAAAAAATTTGTGACTTTTTGACTTTTTTTTGGTTTTCCCGGCTCCATTTTTACCAAAAAGGTAAATTTTTATGGTTTATTAAAAAAAAGTTTGTGGCTTTTTTTACTTTTTTTTGCTTTTCCCAGCTCCATTTTTACCAAATAGGTAAAATTTTAAGGTTTATTAAAAAAAAATGTGTGGCTTTATTGACTTTTTTTTGCTTTTCCCGGCTCCATTTTTATCAAAAAGGTTTATAAAAAAAAATGTTTGTGGCTTTTTTGAGTGTGGTGTTTTAAAACTTTGGTTAAAATATTCAAGTGTAATTAGTTGTTGGGTCATGGTACCAATGAATTAGGATATTTAAGTCCTCTAAAAGTGAATGTTTTTCTCAGTCAGAAAAAACATTTTGTTTTTTTTTCTCAGCTCCCTTTTTACCAAAAAGTTTTTTAAGGGTTATAAAAAAAAATGTTTGTGGCTTTTTTGAGTGTGGTGTTTTAAAACTTTGGTTAAAATATTCAAATGTTATTAGTTGGGTCATGTGACCAATGCATTAAGATATTTAAGTCCTCTAAAAGTGAATGTTTTTCTCAGTCAGAATAAACTTTTTTTTTTGCTTTTCCTGGCTCCCTTTTTACCAAAAAGTTTTTTAAGGTTTATTAAAAAAATGTTTGCAGCTTTTTTGAGTCTGGTATTTTAAAAATTTGTTAAAATATTCAAATGTAATTAGTTGTTGGGTCATGTGACCAACGAATTAGGATATTTAAGTCCTCTAAAAGTGAATGTGTTTCTCAGTCAGAATAAACTTGTTTTTTTGCTTTTCCCGGCTCCCTTTTTACCAAATAGGTAAACTTTTAAGTTTTATTAAAAAAAAAAGTTTGTGGCTTTTTTTACTTTTTTTTTTATTTTCTCTGCTCCGTTTTGACCAAAAAGGTAAACTTTTAAGCTTTATTAAAAAAAAAAGTTTGTGACTTTTTTGACTTTTTTTTGGTTTTCCCGGCTCCATTTTTACCAAAAAGGTAAATTTTTAAGGTTTATTAAAAAAAAAAAGTGTGTGACTTTTTTTACTTTTTTTTGGTTTTCCCGGCTTCATTTTTACCAAAAAGGTAAATTTTTAAGGTTTATTAAAAAAGTTTGTGGCTTTTTGATTTTTTTTCCTTTTCCCAGCTCCCTTTTTATAAAAAGGTTTTTAAGGTTTATATAAAAAAATGTGTGCGGCTTTTTTTAGTGTGGTGTTTTAAAACTTTGGTTAAAATATTCAAATGTAATTAGTTGTTGGGTCATGTGACCAATAAATTAGGATATTTAAGTCCTCTAAAAGTGAATGTGCTTCTCACTCAGAATAAACTTTTTTTTCCTTTTCCCAGCTCCCTTTTAATAAAAAGGTTTTTAAGGTTTATATAAAAGAAATGTTTGTGGCTTTTTTGAGAGTGGTGTTTTAAAACTTTGGTTAAAATATTCAAATGTAATTAGTTGTTGGGTCATGTGACCAAAGAATTAGTGTATTTAAGTACTCTAAAAGCGAATGTGTTTCTCAGTCAGAATAAACTTTTTTTTGCTTTTCCTGGCTCCCTTTTTACCAAAAAGGTTTTTAAGGTTTATTAAAAAAAAAGTTTGTGGCTTTTTTGACTTTTTTTTTGCTTTTCCCGTATCCATTTTTACCAAAAAGGTTTTTAACGTTTATTAAAAAAAAAAAAAGTTTGTGGCTTTTTTGACTTTTTTGTTTTCCCGCTCCGTTAAAATGTTTTTAAGGTATATTAAAACAAAAAGTTTCTGGCTTTTTAGACTTTTTTTTTGGTTTTCCCTGCTCCATTTTTACCAAATAGGTAAACTTTTAAGGTTTATTAAAACAATACAGTTTGTGGCTTTTTTCACTTTCTTTTACTTGCCCTGCTCCATTTTACTAAAAGGTAAACTTTTAAAGTTTATTAAAAAAGTTTGTGGCTTTTTGCTTTTCCTGGCTCCATTAAGTAGGTTTTTAAGGTTTATTAAAAAATTTGTGACTTTTTGACTTTTTTTTGGTTTTCCCGGCTCCATTTTTACCAAAAAGGTAAATTTTTATGGTTTATTAAAAAAAAGTTTGTGGCTTTTTTTACTTTTTTTTGCTTTTCCCAGCTCCATTTTTACCAAATAGGTAAAATTTTAAGGTTTATTAAAAAAAAATGTGTGGCTTTATTGACTTTTTTTGCTTTTCCCGGCTCCATTTTTATCAAAAAGGTTTATAAAAAAAAAATGTTTGTGGCTTTTTTGAGTGTGGTGTTTTAAAACTTTGGTTAAAATATTCAAGTGTAATTAGTTGTTGGGTCATGGTACCAATGAATTAGGATATTTAAGTCCTCTAAAAGTGAATGTGTTTCTCAGTCAGAATAAACATTTTGTTTGGTTTTCTCGGCTCCCTTTTTACCAAAAAGTTTTTTAAGGGTTATAAAAAAAATGTTTGTGGCTTTTTTGAGTGTGGTGTTTTAAAACTTTGGTTAAAATATTCAAATGTTATTAGTTGGGTCATGTGACCAATGCATTAAGATATTTAAGTCCTCTAAAAGTGAATGTTTTTCTCAGTCAGAATAAACTTTTTTTTTTTGCTTTTCCTGGCTCCCTTTTTACCAAAAAGTTTTTTAAGGTTTATAAAAAAAAATGTTTGCAGCTTTTTTGAGTCTGGTATTTTAAAAATTTGTTAAAATATTCAAATGTAATTAGTTGTTGGGTCATGTGACCAACGAATTAGGATATTTAAGTCCTCTAAAAGTGAATGTGTTTCTCAGTCAGAATAAACTTGTTTTTTTGCTTTTCCCGGCTCCCTTTTTACCAAATAGGTAAACTTTTAAGTTTTATTAAAAAAAAAAGTTTTTGACTTTTTTGACTTTTTTTGATTTTCCCTGCTCCATCTTGACCAAAAAGGTAAACTTTTAAGCTTTATTAAAAAAAAGTTTGTGACTTTTTTGCTTTTTTTTTTGCTCCATTTTAACCAAAAAGGTAATTTTTTAGGGTTTATTAAAAAAAAGTTTGTGACTTTTTTTACTTTTTTTTGTTTTCCTGGCTTCATTTTTACCAAAAAGGTAAACTTTTAAGCTTTATTAAAAAAAAAAGTTTTTGACTTTTTTGACTTTTTTTGATTTTCCCTGCTCCATTTTTACCAAAAAGGTAAAATTTAGGGTTTATAAAAAAAAATGTTTGTGGCTTTTTTGAGTGTGGTGTTTTAAAACTTTGGTTAAAATATTCAAGTGTAATTAGTTGTTGGGTCATGGTACCAATGAATTAGGATATTTAAGTCCTCTAAAAGTGAATGTTTTTCTCAGTCAGAAAAAACATTCTTTTTCCTCTCAGCTCCCTTTTACCAAAAAGTTTTTTAAGGGTTATAAAAAAAATGTTTGTGGCTTTTTTGAGTGTGGTGTTTTAAAACTTTGGTTAAAATATTCAAATGTAATTAGTTGGGTCATGTGACCAATGCATTAAGATATTTAAGTCCTCTAAAAGTGAATGTTTTTCTCAGTCAGAATAAACTTTTTTTTTTGCTTTTCCTGGCTCCCTTTTTACCAAAAAGTTTTTTAAGGTTTATAAAAAAAAAAAAATGTTTGCAGCTTTTTTGAGTCTGGTATTTTAAAAATTTGTTAAAATATTCAAATGTAATTAGTTGTTGGGTCATGTGACCAACGAATTAGGATATTTAAGTCCTCTAAAAGTGAATGTGTTTCTCAGTCAGAATAAACTTGTTTTTTTGCTTTTCCCGGCTCCCTTTTACCAAATAGGTAAACTTTTAAGTTTTATTAAAAAAAAAGTTTGTGGCTTTTTACTTTTTTTATTTTCTGTCTCCGTTTGACCAAAAGGTAAACTTTTAAGTTTTATTAAAAAAAGTTTGTGACTTTTTGACTTTTTAGTTTTCCGGCTCCATTTTACCAAAAGGTGAATTTTTAGGTTTATTAAAAAAAGTTTGTGACTTTTTGACTTTTTTTTGGTTTTCCCGGCTCCATTTTTACCAAAACGTTAAAATTTTAAGGTTTATTAAAAAAATTGTGGCTTTATTGACTTTTTATTTTCCCAGCTCCCTTTTATAAAAAGGTTTTAAGGTTTATATAAAAAATGTGTGCTTTTTAGTGTGGTGTTTTAAAACTTTGGTTAAAATATTCAAATGTAATTAGTTGTTGGGTCATGTGACCAATAAATTAGGATATTTAAGTCCTCTAAAAGTGAATGTGCTTCTCACTCAGAATAAACTTTTTTTTCCTTTTCCCAGCTCCCTTTTAATAAAAAGGTTTTTAAGGTTTATATAAAAGAAATGTTTGTGGCTTTTTTGAGAGTGGTGTTTTAAAACTTTGGTTAAAATATTCAAATGTAATTAGTTGTTGGGTCATGTGACCAAAGAATTAGTGTATTTAAGTACTCTAAAAGCGAATGTGTTTCTCAGTCAGAATAAACTTTTTTTTGCTTTTCCTGGCTCCCTTTTTACCAAAAAGGTTTTTAAGGTTTATTAAAAAAAAAGTTTGTGGCTTTTTTGACTTTTTTTTTGCTTTTCCCGTATCCATTTTTACCAAAAAGGTTTTTAACGTTTATTAAAAAAAAAAAAGTTTGTGGCTTTTTTGACTTTTTTTGCTTTTCCCGGCTCCGTTAAAAATGTTTTTAAGGTATATTAAAAACAAAAAAAGTTTATGGCTTTTTTGGCTTTTTTTTTTGCTTTTCCCTGCTCCATTTTTACCAAATAGGTAAACTTTTAAGGTTTATTAAAAAAAAAACAGTTTGTGGCTTTTTTGACTTTTTTTTATTTTCCCTGCTCCATTTTTACTAAAAAGGTAAACTTTTAAAGTTTATTAAAAAAAAAGTTTGTGGCTTTTTTTTGCTTTTCCTGGCTCCATTAAAAAGGTTTTTAAGGTTTATTAAAAAAATTTGTGACTTTTTGACTTTTTTTTGGTTTTCCCGGCTCCATTTTTACCAAAAAGGTAAATTTTTATGGTTTATTAAAAAAAAGTTTGTGGCTTTTTTTACTTTTTTTTGCTTTTCCCAGCTCCATTTTTACCAAATAGGTAAAATTTTAAGGTTTATTAAAAAAAAATGTGTGGCTTTATTGACTTTTTTTGCTTTTCCCGGCTCCATTTTTATCAAAAAGGTTTATAAAAAAAAATAAATGTTTGTGGCTTTTTTGAGTGTGGTGTTTTAAAACTTTGGTTAAAATATTCAAGTGTAATTAGTTGTTGGGTCATGGTACCAATGAATTAGGATATTTAAGTCCTCTAAAAGTGAATGTGTTTCTCAGTCAGAATAAACATTTTGTTTGGTTTTCTCGGCTCCCTTTTTACCAAAAAGTTTTTTAAGGGTTATAAAAAAAATGTTTGTGGCTTTTTTGAGTGTGGTGTTTTAAAACTTTGGTTAAAATATTCAAATGTTATTAGTTGGGTCATGTGACCAATGCATTAAGATATTTAAGTCCTCTAAAAGTGAATGTTTTTCTCAGTCAGAATAAACTTTTTTTTTTTGCTTTTCCTGGCTCCCTTTTTACCAAAAAGTTTTTTAAGGTTTATAAAAAAAAAAAAATGTTTGCAGCTTTTTTGAGTCTGGTATTTTAAAAATTTGTTAAAATATTCAAATGTAATTAGTTGTTGGGTCATGTGACCAACGAATTAGGATATTTAAGTCCTCTAAAAGTGAATGTGTTTCTCAGTCAGAATAAACTTGTTTTTTTGCTTTTCCCGGCTCCCTTTTTACCAAATAGGTAAACTTTTAAGTTTTATTAAAAAAAAAAGTTTGTGGCTTTTTTTACTTTTTTTTTATTTTCTCTGCTTTGACCAAAAAGGTAAACTTTTAAGCTTTATTAAAAAAAAAGTTTGTGACTTTTTTGACTTTTTTTTGTTTTCCCAGCTCCATTTTTACCAAAAAGGTAAATTTTTAAGGTTTATTAAAAAAAAAAAGTGTGTGACTTTTTTTACTTTTTTTTGTTTTCCCGGCTTCATTTTTACCAAAAAGGTAAATTTTTAAGGTTTATTAAAAAAGTTTGTGGCTTTTTGATTTTTTTTGCTTTTCCCAGCTCCCTTTTTATAAAAAGGTTTTTAAGGTTTATATAAAAAAATGTGTGGCTTTTTTTAGTGTGGTGTTTTAAAACTTTGGTTAAAATATTCAAATGTAATTAGTTGTTGGGTCATGTGACCAATAAATTAGGATATTTAAGTCCTCTAAAAGTGAATGTGCTTCTCACTCAGAATAAACTTTTTTTTCCTTTTCCCAGCTCCCTTTTAATAAAAAGGTTTTTAAGGTTTATATAAAAGAAATGTTTGTGGCTTTTTTGAGAGTGGTGTTTTAAAACTTTGGTTAAAATATTCAAATGTAATTAGTTGTTGGGTCATGTGACCAAAGAATTAGTGTATTTAAGTACTCTAAAAGCGAATGTGTTTCTCAGTCAGAATAAACTTTTTTTTGCTTTTCCTGGCTCCCTTTTTACCAAAAAGGTTTTTAAGGTTTATTAAAAAAAAAGTTTGTGGCTTTTTTGACTTTTTTTTTGCTTTTCCCGTATCCATTTTTACCAAAAAGGTTTTTAACGTTTATTAAAAAAAAAAAAGTTTGTGGCTTTTTTGACTTTTTTTGCTTTTCCCGGCTCCGTTAAAAATGTTTTTAAGGTATATTAAAAACAAAAAAAGTTTATGGCTTTTTTGGCTTTTTTTTTGCTTTTCCCTGCTCCATTTTTACCAAATAGGTAAACTTTTAAGGTTTATTAAAAAAAAAACAGTTTGTGGCTTTTTTGACTTTTTTTTATTTTCCCTGCTCCATTTTTACTAAAAAGGTAAACTTTTAAAGTTTATTAAAAAAAAAGTTTGTGGCTTTTTTTGCTTTTCCTGGCTCCATTAAAAAGGTTTTTAAGGTTTATTAAAAAAAAACTTTGTGACTTTTTGAATTTTTTGGTTTTCCCGGCTCCATTTTTACCAAAAAGGTAAATTTTTAGGGTTTATTAAAAAAAAGTTTGTGGCTTTTTTTACTTTTTTTTGCTTTTCCCAGCTCCATTTTTACCAAATAGGTAAAATTTTAAGGTTTATTAAAAAAAATGTGTGGCTTTATTGACATTTTTTGCTTTTCCCGGCTCCATTTTTATCAAAAAGGTTTATAAAAAAAAATAAATGTTTGTGGCTTTTTTGAGTGTGGTGTTTTAAAACTTTGGTTAAAATATTCAAGTGTAATTAGTTGTTGGGTCATGGTACCAATGAATTAGGATATTTAAGTCCTCTAAAAGTGAATGTGTTTCTCAGTCAGAATAAACATTTTGTTTGGTTTTCTCGGCTCCCTTTTTACCAAAAAGTTTTTTAAGGGTTATTAAA
>NW_025058190.1:0-6296 GCF_019279795.1 Protopterus annectens | reverse complement strand
ATTACTATCTTTGCCAGTGTAGCTTATGTTGTGGCTGAAAAGGGTCCTGGGACCAGTTCACTTTCCTGGTTACCATAGTATAAATAAATATGAAACAGAAAAAAGGAGGGGGAAACATGACAGAAATAATTGAGGAACTAGTAAAGCACATCTGCATCATTCTTGAGAGAGAAAAATCCTCCCAAGTCCCACTGAAGGTATTGGGAAGTAGCAGACAGAATAAGTTTAGAGTCCTACTACTGGTCACTTGTAAATGTACAGCAAGGATTATTTACTCCAGTGAGAGTTTTCACAACTCAGCTTGAGAGTATGGGGGAGGGTTTATCAAGTTTGTTAGGACTACAAAAGACTGCTCTTGCAAAAAACAGTTTTTATCTGCTTTCTTTTGCTGCAAGTAGCTAACAGCTATTTATAGCATAGAACAAGCTCTGGTAGGCAGATAAATAGGCACAGTTAGGTAAACATAGAAGCAGCTCTTTTACAGAAGGTATGTTTAGATGACAGTGCTTCACAGTCCTGCCATATTTTAATGGCACGAAAAAACAGCACCACTTCCTTATATCTGGCATGAGTCATATAAAGAGGATTTGAAATGTATTCTGGGAAGAAGGAAGGGAAGCAAGAAAATAAGATCACGTTACCAAGGCAGGCCCTATTGTCCACCATTTTGAGAAAAACACATTAAAACTGTAAATGAAGCAATGATTTTGAGGCATTAAAAAATAACTCAAAAACAAAGATACAATGAAAAAAATGTTTTTTGAGTTCTAACGTGGAGTTTTCATTTAAGGGAAATTGTGCTTGGTGCAGACAGCTGCATCTGAAAATACTGTGTTGTATTTATTTTTATTCTAACTGAATGTCCCTCACCGGTGTCCATGGTGAGGATTGCGGCTCCTTGATTACTGGCCCAGAGGATGGGTGTCACACAGAGAACCAACTTTGCCTTGGTCAAAAGGGAGATACCACAATGGTCTTTGCTAATTCTTTCTGAATCTTTAGAAGCACCTTGGGAATCATCACAAACCATGGAAATGCACAGAGGAGCATTCTAGACCATGGGAATGACAGATCATCTGTCTTCCAAGTATGACTGCAAGGATGTCTTGAACAGAATTTTTTCAATTGTCTGTTCTGAAAGAAGGGAAACCGATCTACTTGAAGTGTTCTCCACATCTGGATCAAGTCCTGGAAGCCCTGTACATGGATCTTTCTGTTCAGGACCTGCTTAGTATGTCTGCCACTGCGTTTTGCTCAGATGGAATTTACAAGACCTACAGATTCACATAATGCTGCACAGTCAGCTCGCAAACCTTCACTGCCAACGGCAAAGAGGGTATGACCTTGTTCAGGCACCACTTCATGGTGGTGGTCTGTGACCACAAGAAGTGAACATAGAGTCCATAAGTAGTGAAGAACATTTAAGCCATGAATCGCTGCCAGCATCTCTTTCACACTTATGTCCTTTGGCATGTACTGAAGACCCCACAAGCCTTGCAGATAAACTCCCATGAACACTGCATTTACTCAAAATCTTAAGAGCCTGTCTGGACATATTCGACCATAGTCTGAAGAAAGAAAGAGAGTCCTGAATTCAGAGACTGCTGATCCCTACACCACTGCAGTTCTTGTTTCGCAAAGCTCAGTATCGGTACCCAGAAATCCATAGGAAGAAGGTGCTGGGACCAACAATTCTTCAAATTCCATTCAGTTTTTCTCATGTGTAGCCTGACTAGTGGTATCCTGAAGATCACTGATGCCATGAGGCCTAGAATTTTGAGGAACTCCCTTTCTATGGCCACATCTAGAAGAGAGAAATTCAAATAAATGCTCTGATAAGTCAGAACTTTGTTTTCTGACAAGAAGATCATAATTTTTATTGTGGCTATCCAATACCCCCCAAAAAACAATTAATTGAAAGGGTGTGAGGAAGGACTTTTGAAGGAACAATTTGAAGACTAGGTGGGAAAGGAAGGATGCCACCTTGTCTAAGGACTCAAAGCACCTGGTACAAAATCTTCACAAATCAGCAAGTTATCTAACTAAGGAAAAATGTAGGTGCCTAGGGTTCTGCAACAAGCAACTACCAGGGCCAGATACTTCGTAAACATTCTAGGATCAGCAGATAGACCAAAGGGTAATGCAGAAAACTGATAATGTAAGGCAGACACAGCAAAGTTTTCCTGAAAATGAAAGCAATAGGAATATAACAATATGCACCCTTGAGATCTAGGTCTGGAAGCAACACTAGGATTTACTGTAAGTTGAGCATTTTGACTTTCAGAACGTTTATAACAGTGTTTAGAAAGGATAGATCTAAGACAGGTCTACAGGAGTGCTCATTTTTTGGTACTAAAAAGATTCTAGAGTAAAATCTGCTGCCTTAGTGTATCACAGGCACTGGTTCTACGACCACAGCTTCTACCATATAATGGAGCACTGAAGAAAATTAGAAGTTATGTCCTTACCATAACGTTCCATGTGGAGTGTTCATCTCGCCTTTGTTCTTACATCTGGGTTCGGAGCCGATCCTCGGCTCCGTGTCGGCCGCTTTGCAAGCTCTGCATCGAGAAGAAGCTCGAGACCAACCTAACTCCCACAATCCCCCTCTGCCTTTACCTCAGATCTAGTTTGCAAGCAAACCAGAAGTCAGAGAGAGTAACACATTCATGCCAAAAACAACATAACTGCAAGAAACACCTATACATATATATATATATACATATATACACAACAACTGCGTAATGCAGAAGCAGGAGAAACCAAACCAGACACCAAACTGGACATTCTTCCTGTGGGTGGGAGGGTGGGAATGTAAGAACAAAGGCGAGATGAACACTCCACATGGAACGTTATGGTAAGGACATAACTTCTGAATGTGAGAGTGTTCAATCTTGCCATTTGTTCTTACACCTGGGTAGCGTCCCTAGCTCCATGTTCCTGAGGAACTCACGGGAGAACGTTCTTGAGCACAGTGGAACCAAAGGTTGCCCTGTCCCTAGAAACCCTGTCTACCTTGTAATGAGAAATGAATGTATGTGGTTTAGACCAAGTGGCAGCTGCACAAATAGTGTCTAATGGTAAGCGAGCTGCATGAGCCAGGGATGTAGATACTGATCTTGTAGAGTGCCCCTTGGGTTTGACAGGTAAAGTTTGTTCCGAAGTAGCATAAACAAATATAATGCAATCAGTTAGCCATTTGGAAAGGGTTCGTTTAGTAACTGCTACACCTTTCCTGCTGTCTGCAAAGGCTACAAAAAGTTGATCTGTTTTCCTGTGATCCTTTGTTCTATCCAGGTAAAATCTAAGTTGTCTATGAACATCCAACTTGTGTAACATATACTCCAACTTATTGGAGTGGTTTTTGAAAAAGGTAGGGAGTTCAATGGATTGGTTAATGTTATTAACGGAGCAAACTTTGGGGAGAAAGGACGGATTAGTGCGAAGAGATACTCTGTCAGAGTGAAAGATCAAATAAGGGTGTTTAATAGAAAGAGCCTGAAGCTCTGACACCCGCCTAGCCGATGTAATGGCCACCAAAAAGAGGGTCTTCCACGACAAATACTTCAATGGACAAGAGGAGGCTGGTTCAAACGGAGGTAGCATCAATTTAGATAATAAAAGGTTCAGATTCCAAGGTGATGTAGGAGTTCTAACTGGTGGTCTAATATGGAAAGATCCTTTCAGAAAGGCCTTACAAAGTCTGTGAGCCATAATAGGAGCCCCACATTCTTCCACATGAAAGTTGGAAATGGCAGCCAATTGCACTCTTAAAGTGGCAGGAGAAGCTCCTTGGTGGAACAATTCGGTTAAAAACTCCAAGATCTTATTTAAAGGGGAGCTATAACAGGGTCCAATTGCTGTGAATTTGCCCAGTAAACAAAACGCTCCATTTACTAGTGTAAGTCTTTGTAGTGGAAGCTTTATGAGAAGCCACTAGTATATTCTGAACTGCAGGTGAAAGAAGATCAGACCTGGCTAAGTAGGGAAGCGGAGCAGCCAAGCTGCTAGTTGGAGTGACAGTAGCGAGGGTGGGGAGCCCCTGACGAGTGGGTCAGTAGATCCGCCCGGGTCCAGGATCCAGGGTTCCCGAATGCGATGTGCCAGAAGAAAGGGAAACCAGATTTGACGAGGCCAGAATGGGGCAATGAGAATAATCGTCCTTTGCAGGTTGTTGGCTTTCGGCAGAAACTTTGCAATCAGGGGAAAGGGAGGAAAAGCGACAGGAGACCCGGGGGCCAATCTTGAACCAGAGTGTCCCTGGGGACTTCCCCTGGAGGGGGTAATAGGGCAAAATAGCTTCTGCATTTGGCGTTCATTGGAGATGCAAAAAGATCGCAGGAAGGCTGGCCCCATTTGTGAAAAATCTCCTTCGCAACTGACTGTTTGAGGGACCACTCGTGAGGCAACAGGATTGCTCTGCTCAACCTGTCGGCTATGACGTTGGATGACCCCGGGATGTGCGTTGCAATCAGAAAGCGACCCGTGGACTCCGCCCATTGCCAGATTCTCATGGCCTCTCTGCATAGCTGATAAGACTTGGTTCCCCCTTGTTTGTTTATGTACCAGACTACGGACATGTTGTCCGTCTGAACTGCAATAGTCCCTAGAGGAAGAAGGGGAGCAAAGTGTTGCAATGCTAGAAACACTGCCCTCAACTCTAGAACATTGATGTGCAGATTGTACTCTAAATTGGTCCATTCGCCTTGGACTGTCTGTCCCTGAAAGATGCCCCCCCACCCTATCAGGGAAGCGTCCGTGGTCACCGTAGCTGTCGGCGTGGGTAGCACAAATGGTCTTCCGCTGGAAAGGTTGCAAGTCCGGAGCCACCAAGCTAGGTGTGATTTGCATGTGTTTGTGATCAGAATTTCGTGTGTCAGAGGTAGCTGTTGGAACGACCATTGTGCAAACAGTAGCCATTGTAGAACTCTCATGTGCAGTCTTCCCAATGGTATCGCAATGAGAGAAGCTGCCATGAGACCCAAAACCTTCAGAACCAGTTTTGCTGGGGATTTTCTGGATGACAGAAGAAGAGAAATGTGGCTTTGTAGTGAGGCTATCCTTTCTGGAGGAAGTCTTAGAATTAAACGATGCGTATCCAATTCTGCTCCTATGAATGAGATATGCTGTGATGGCTGTAGTAAAGATTTTTCGAAATTTATAGAAAAAACTTTGAAGAAATATAAGAAAAAATATAAATCTTAGCTTAAGGTTGCTCGAGCTCATCAAACTGATGCGAACGCTGCAGCGGCAAACTAGATCTGAGGTAAAGGCAGAGGGGGATTGTGGGAGTTAGGTTGGTCTCGAGCTTCTTCTCGATGCAGAGCTTGCAAAGCGGCCGACACGGAGCCGAGGATCGGCTCCGAACCCAGGTGTAAGAACAAACGGCGAGATTGAACACTCTCACATCAGCTCTGTCTCATATGGTAAGTGTGGGGGAATTCCCCGAAAGGAGGAGGATCTTCAGTCCTCAGCCAAGTGTAACCTTTCCAAATTATTTTCAGAATCAATTTGTTTGAGACTATTTGCAGCCAGGCTACAGAGTTGGGAAAGAGCCTGGGGTAAGGAAGAGAAGAAAGGGCAGGAAGAGGGTTACAGGGGCTCTTTGACTGGAATTAATCATTAGTTTCAGAGGGCTGATTCTTTTTCAAAAAGGAACCCCCCCCCCTGTTTGGTACTGAAGAATTATCTTCCTGCCATTTCCTTTTTGATCCCTGACTTATGTTTGGTTGGAATTTTTATTTGTTCTCCCCCTTGAAGGAAATTACCTTGTTTGGGGAGAACTTGGGTACATGAAACATCCTAGATATCCTACGTATTAATTTGCATCTATCACTCTGTGCAACCAAGAGCAATTTAGAACTTAAAGGTGCATTCACAGTTTCAGCTTTTAAATAATCAGAGAAGTTCTGGTTATGTAACCGAGCATATTGTCTTAATACAACAGAGAAAGCAGCATTTCTTTAGAATGTTATCTGCACATTCAAACACATCACTCAAACCATGTTTTGAAATCTAAATCAAATTAGAAATAATTCCATTCATATAAGACTTTTACTCTGCAGGTAAGAATGCAGTAAAATCATCCAACTGTAAGTACATTGTAAATAAGAAGTTACGTACTCACCATAACCTTTCATCTGAGTAGGTAACGTCATTTGTCTGCAACCTTTGGGTATCGGATCCGATCTCGGATCCGAGCCGGCAACTTATTTCACAACTTTAAGATCAGAGCTCCTAGCTCCACCCATAATCCCCTGCCAACCCCGACTGACCTCAGATCAAGGTTGCCCTTA
>NW_025058189.1:0-6258 GCF_019279795.1 Protopterus annectens | reverse complement strand
GAGGTACTGTATTGACCTGCACCACAAATTTCCTCTGTCATGCAGCTCATTCTGGCTTGCCTTGTCAACTATCCCTCCCAGGTACTAGAAGCTGTTGATCTGCACCACTATTCCTACCGGTGTCTATTTTCTGCTTTTGATTTCCCATTGGCTGCTATTGTAACCCTTGGTATGTACTCTTCATGTGCCCTGAAGAAATGGAGGAATTGAAAGCTAAGTTTATGCTCATTGTGCCTCTAATGCCACTTCTGCATGCAGCAACTTTGATTTGTTCCCTCTAACCACTTTTCTGAAACTGTTCATCACCAGCATGAACAGCAATGTGCTCAAATGTCCCTGATGGTGCACCCACTTATATCACTGAATCCAACACTGCACTGGAGTCATTGGGTCCTCAAATACTACAAACTATGTACAACCATGTTTGAGACTTCAAAAAAGTACGATTTTGTACCTACCATAAATGTAGATGTTCGAGGATCTCCATTGCTGCAGTCCTGACTAATGGGTACTCCGCTGCCCATCATCGGCCCGAATACCAAAGGGCTAGATCTGGCGTCGGTCATGGCGCCCGAGACTGACGTGGTGTCAGTATAAATGCACATGACCGACGCCATAACATCAGTCTTTCTTGCCTCAGACGTCAGAATGCAAAAACACCACCCAAAAACCCCAAACTAAAAAGAAAAAGGGGGAAGGAGGGAGGGAAAATTGGACTGCAGCAATGGAGATCCTCAAACATCTACATTTATGGTAGGTACAAAACTGGCACTATGTTCGTCTCCATTGCTGCAGTCCTGACTAATGGGTAGAATCCCCAATTATGGCAACGGAAAAAGGAGGTTGGTCAATCTAAATAGCCTGAGGAGCTGCAGACATGCCCTGCAAGACTGCAGTGGCAAACCCAGCCCTAGACCTAGAATAAAGAGGCAAATGATAATGCTTTGTAAAGGTATGTACAGAACTCCAGGTAGCTGCCTCTAGAATGTCTTTAGTAGCCACCCCTCTTAAAAAAGCAGTAGATGTGGCTAGTAGGGGCCCTAGTAGAATGAGGCCTGATCCCCAACTGGAACCTCTTTCCATGATGAGAATAACAAAAAGCAATACAATGGCCCCAATCCACTTGGAAATAGTTTGTTTCGAGACAACTTCTTTCCACGTGAAGTCACAGCAAAACAAGGAAACAAATAACTGTTGAGAAACTTCTGAACTCTTTTGGTTCTGAACAAATAATATCGTAACTGCCTATGTATTATCCAAAGAATGCAAAACTTTTTTTTCCCCCTTCAGTTTGGGGGTTAGCATAAAAAGTAGGCAAATGTATAGATTGGTTCAATGCCACATTAGAAATCACTTTAGGCAGAAAAAGTAGGATTAGTAATGCTAAGAAACTCTGTCCCAGTGAAAAATCAGAAAGGTTCCACTGCCATGAGAGCCTGTAATTCAGATGCCCTTCTAGCGTGAAGTAACAGCCAATAAAAAGCAGTCTTCCAAGACAACAACTTCAAGTCAGCCGTAGCTGCAAGGTTCAAAAAAGGAGGCACAGATCAGCTTTTCCAAAACAAAATTAAGATCCCACGTAGGAGTAGGAGCCCTCCTCATGGGGGTCTTATATTCTTTGCCCGCTTTAAGAAACCGTTTAAGCAATGGATGTGAAAAATAAAGGAGGGGTCACCATCATAGTGAGCAGAAATAGCTGCAGCATGCGCACTTTAACAAAAGAGAAAAGACAAACCCTTGTCCAATAACAGTCAAATATTGCAAAGTACAACTCAAATCAGGCAATGTGACATCAAAGCCTTCAGCTGAACTCCAAAAGAAAAAATCTCTTCCATTTATCAGCATAAACTTTTTGAGTACTAGACGCCTTGGCTTCCAAAAAGAACATCCAAAACTTGTTGAGGGGAGCTGGAAGGCCTCATTCTCTCAAAACTGAATGCGCCAGGCTGTCAGGTGTAGGGAGTTGCACCCTGACATTGAGAGAAATGATTGTTTTCTTGAGACAATAAGTGAGGTATCATTAGTAAATGGCCAAGGGCCCCTGAATTAAGCTCTACCTCAACAGAGGGTACCAGGTGCTGATTTAGGCCAATCCGTTGCTATAAGGATCGTACTTGTAACGGGCTTGTCCTCTCTCCCTGACTTTCAACAGGACTTTTTGGAAGAAGAGGCAGAGGAGGAAAGGCATACACATGAAGGTTGCTCCAACTGAAGGATAGTGCATCTATTTTCCAGGCTTATTTTCCAGGCTTTCGGATGAAACGGCCTTGTGCAAAACAGAGGTAGTTGGAAATTCAGAGGAGAAGCGAACAGATCTATGTCTGGAGTTCCCCAAGCCATGGTCAACTGACGAAACACCTGGAGGAGATCCAACTTCCATTACGTGAGGGGATCCACCATTTTGCCTGCTCAGAACATCAACGCTACTAATTCTGTACCCCTGGCAGAAACTGTGCTCTAAGAGTGATGTGCAGATTCAAAGCAGTTTCCCATAACAGCATTGCTTGTCTGCAAAGAGGAGTGTAAGAATGGAGTCCCCCCCTGCTTGTTGATGTGTACCACATGACCCAGTTGTGTTGTTCTGTTCGAATCAACACCAGTCCCGGTCGAAGTAGATCCTTAGAATGCTTTTTAAGGCAAATTGAACTGCCAGCATCTCCTTCATATTGATATGCAAGTGAAGCAACTCCGGGGGCCAAAGGTCTTGAATCCATTTTCCTTCAAAATGAGCACCCCAGGCTGACTCAGAGGCATCTGTCGTTAATATCTGCTCTGCCTCTGGTTTGGGTCACAGAGTCCCTTGTTTAGGGTGACATTCCTGAGCCCACCACACAAATTCCTTCTGAATGCAAGGAAGAATCCGAATGACAGTGTCCAAAATCGTAGGCTGTAAGTTGAGTCCAAATGCTTTGAGATACCATTGCAACTTCCTCATATGCAGTTTGAAGCATTGGGAAGTACTAAGAATGCAAGATATACCGCCATGAACCCAAAGGCATTGAAAAGGGACTGTCCTTGTGAAGTCAGCCTGGACAGTACTGATAGCTGTAGGAAGTACTGGTGAAGATTTCTTTGTTTGTGTCCGGGGTAAAATGCCATCTGCGTCGTCGTATTCAGTCTCACACCCAGAAAATACATCTCTCGTGAGGGTAGTAGACTGGACTTTATTTCGTTCACAGAATACTACAGGCATCCGAAAACTGTCATCACATACTGCAGATGTCAGTAGTTGAGTGCTTGCCTTGAGCCAGTATCAAACAATCGTCCAGATAAGGATAAATCTGAATTCCTTTAGTCAGAAAAAGCTATTACTGGAGCCAGGACTTTGGCAAATACCCTGGGCACAGTGAATGCGGCAAAGGGCAATGGAGAACTGATGTGCAGATTCCCGGTCGAAACCTCGAATTTCCTGCAACGCTGGGCCCTGATAGGAATGAAGATGGGCCTCCTTGAGATCCAAGTCACCATCCAGTGATCCCTGCCTTAGGCAACAGCTGTTGCAGTGTTGACATCTTGGTTGAATTTCCAGAAGGTGTTTTAGAATGGATAAATCCAGAATGGGCCTCAAGTGTTCCCTTCTTTGGCACCAAGAAAAGGCTGGGAATAAACTCTGTACCCCTTTCATGAAGGAACTTCCTGTATTATCCCCAACTGGAGCAGGAAAAGAAATCTGTGCCTGTGCTTCCAGTCTTTGCTGATGAGGCATCTGGCATGCTAACTGAGAGCGAATGTGTAAATAAAATTTGTAGCCTCAGGTTATAATGTCAACACCATTCGTCTTGGGTAACCAAATGCCAATTCCTTTGAAAAGTCCAGTTTTTCCACCCAGAGGAGCTGCCAGCGAAGCAGAGTCCGGCAGCTGAGAACACAGATCATTGGTCTGCTTCGAAGGACTGACCCTGCCCTCCCAGCAGAAGGGTATAAGAACTCAAAGACCTAGAAGTAACAGGGCCTGAAAGGAAGCCTACCTCTACGCCTCGACTTGCCCCTAGGGCCAAATCCGAGAGAGAAAAGACCATCGCCAGGCCAATTCCTATTGAACAGGGGCTGAACCTGTAAATTCGCTAACTGTCTATAGACTTAGCTTTTCCTCCATTTTTTCAAAACTAATTCCACTGGAGGAATAAAGAACATCAGATTGCAAAAAGGGCATCCATAATTTGAGCTTTAGCATGCTCTGACAGGACTGATCTTTAAGCCAGGCATGTCTGAACAACAGAACCAATGGCAGCCACCCTGGAAGAAGCATGAGCATCAAAACCACACTGCAAAGAATGCTTACCAACCCTGGTCTGAAGCATGCACTAAATCACGACTCATACAGTCAATACCTGCGGCTAAAGCATACTTTACATTTCAATTGACTTAACAAAAATTCTGATACCTGAGCATATGGAACTGACAATTTAAAGCCCTCATAATAGGGGAAGTAGAAGGGTATACAGTTTTTTACCCACCTATCCGGGGCCCTAGCATCCTTGTCAGAAGGAACTGGATTCTTAACCACAAACCTTAACACCTTTGGGACCTTGAGAAATAGTTTCTGGATCAGCCTAGGGCTCTTAAACAAAATGCTTGTGAGCTTCCGAACCCTGTAGTATCTATCTGGTTTAACAGGGGGCAGGAGGCAGAGAAGTCCTGGGTTAAAGGCAGCCTCAAGAAATACATCCTGAACAACATGTCAGTACAGGAGGAATATGCCAAGGGCCTGTGCTGAGGCAAAAACGTAAAATTCCTCTCAGCCTTTTACAAGAATCAGAATAATCCTGGCTGCTTCCCATTGAAGGTATGTTCCTCCTCATGGAATGCAAAGTTTCAGAAAGAAAAAATCTTTTGGAGGGCATTTGTGAGAGGAGAAGCATCCTCAGCCTCCGAATCAGAATGAGGGAGGGAAATCACAAAGAAGGTGCTTCCACAGAGATCCTGACTCGATTGGAAGAGCCTGAACCAAACTGCTCAACTCTGTGTGTCTCTACACTGGGCTGCTCTTCTCAGGGGGAGGCATGGGAACCCCTAATTAAAGTAATCAAATCTTCAGCCATCTTTAACATGTACTTCCTAGGAGCTGGACCCGCAGGAAAAGCACCGCAAGAGAACCAGACCTAGACTTAGAATGGCGCTTTGCCTTGAGAAGGAGGAGGCAACCACCCTGTGAGGGGAGGGCCACAGACAACAGAGGGAGGCACCCTCACCCTGGCTTACTGCTGGAGAAGCCACCCCACCTGTCTTCCAGAGCGCAACAAAACTCCCCCCGCGCCAGCGCACTCCTGGTGCACACTGTCAAGAAAGCCACTGGAAGCAGCCAGTGGTTCACACAGGACCCGGCGTCCAAGTGGAGCGCCTCATCCTGCTTGGACTGCAAAGGAGACTTTCTTTGCGGCTTCTGAAAACCAGTGGTCGGAGAATCGACAGCATGTAATTACGCGTTGCAAACGCCAGCCTAGCACAGTCAACCGGCGTTTAGCTAGTGCGCTTATTAGTAGCTGGCGACGCAACAGCGTCGTGCTCCAGGCCTAAACAAGGAATGCAGGTGATGGTAATCGCAGAAGATCTGTTTCCACAAAATACAGTTATTAACTTTTCTGACATCCGTCAATACTGAGGCGAAAAAGATGAAAAAAAAAAAAAATGTCCCCAATGGGGTACTTGACCCAGCAGGTCTCGGGTCCTGAAACTCGAAACCGACAATTCCAGAGCCTTTGAGCAGCTTGCAAATTCTGCTTCTGCTCAGGACCATGCGGCAAGAAGACTGATGTTATGGCGTCGGTCATGCGCATTATACTGACACCGCGTCGATCTCGGGTATATGACGGCCTTCAGATCTAACTCGCGGTATTCAAGGCCGATGGTGGGCAGCCAGGTACCCGTGTCAGGACTGCAGCAATAGAGACTACAGACATCACCAGTTTTGCTCAAACTGGCCAGCGACATTGTTGCTTTCAGTTCAGTTGAGATGAAGAGTCCTCTGGAAACGCAACTAGTTGCTTTTCATTCCTGATCTGAATCAATCTCACTCCAGGGTGGCAATAAGACACTCAAAGGCTAAAATGATTTAGACTTGACAAAAAAAAAATGATTTAGACTTGATAGAACACCTAAAAGTGTACAAAATTTTTTCTACCCTGGATTGCCTTGGAGACCGCAATGGCACACTTGTGGGCATTACAACAGCTCTGACAGTTAAGTGCAATGGATATTGTGAGCTTTTAACTCTACTAGATTTGACTAATTTTATCAGGGCAAATTACAAAACAGGGG
>NW_025058188.1:0-6103 GCF_019279795.1 Protopterus annectens | reverse complement strand
GTGGTGTTTAGCCTTACAGTATGTCTTTGTATTCACAGGTGGTGTAGGCTCCTCCGCGTCCATCTGATGTTAGTGTCCCCACAGATACTAGCGGTGCTGACCATATGCATGAGGTACAGGCAGGGTTGTCAGGGGCAGAAGCTGTGCCATTGGTTACCATCCCACCTATGTCCCTCTCACACCCCTACACGGTTCTGTTGCCCTCAAATACCACATCTCCATTGCCCATAGAGGAAGGACAGTCAGCGCCTGTTGGCATTGAGCAGGAATGTGTGGTGGCTACAGAAGGTGCGCCTACACACCATGTTGCCAGTGTAATGACTGGTGATGTGCCACACAGGCATGTGGCTGGTGCTGCTCGTAGGAGGACCTCTGGCAGACATGCACCTGCTGTACAGGTGCAGCAGCTGGTATCACCAGACGATGTTCCAGACTGTAATGGTGGCACAGGCACATGCAGAATGGCAGAACCAAGAAGGGCAGAGGCTGCAGAGGGCTGCAATCCGTTCCCTAAATGACAACATCCAGTCATTGGCGAATGCTCAACAGCAGATTGCTAATGTACTGGATAGGCGATTAGGTGAGATGGTTGGAATCCTCGACCGAGGCATGGCAATCCGCGAGCGTGAGCTGTCTGTGCTGGAACACCTGGTAGGGGTGAGGTGTAGGACACGCGGGCATAGGCCAGCAACACCACCTAGTGTAGGTCGACATGTGCCACCTCATGCCCACTCACACAGTGCCGATAGCAGCAGCAGTGCAGCTGGTGCTACAAAGTCCACATCAGGACACAGCAGGCCACGTGGATGTAGCCCTGGCCGGTCCCAGCATGGACACAGTTCCAGCGGACATGTGTCATCGGAGTGTAGCCACTCTATACCTCCACCCGGTAGTGCCCGTGCGACCACAGGCAGGCACGAGTCACGTGTCCGCAGACGGACACAGTGAGCCATACAACCTGCACTGTACAGTCTGGGGCTGCCAATTATACCCCGTGTAGGCATCACATATGGCTGAACTGTGTACACACATACCCACACACGGCAGACACAACTGTAGGGCTCCACCACATCCACATGCATTCTGCACAGTCATGCCCAGTAAACTCACCAGCCCTTACACACACACATGATGTCATCCATTGGTGCAGCCTATGCCCCTGGCAGACATATCACCCTGTGCATATGATGAAGCCTCTGCCACATCCCTGTCATCCACACCATCGGTGCAGGGTTATGCAAATATATTCTGATGCACAGGGTGGACAAGATAGTGAGAGGTGTATGTGATACCTGTGTATGCATAGCGGTGATGCGTACATTGCAGTGGTTGTGTATGAAAACGGACTGGTACGTATGTGACGTGGGTTGTGTACTGTCAACATGCAGCAGACATACCATGTAGTGCAGGTGCAGCATGCATTGAGCTGTGTTCACGGTATGTGTGACGGTTACATGTGTAGCACCATGTTGGTTCTGATAACCTGAATCCCTCCTATGGTGTACTCGCATGTGCCTACAGGGAGCACTGTTATCGGTCCCCCACATGTAGCTGTGGATTACCCACAGGCACATCTGGCAATATCAGCATACCACATGTATCTGCAACCTGCCTGGACACCTACATAGGTTCATAGGTGCATAGGTACATACTAGGCTATCTGCCCTATGGCATTTATAAGCCTAGCCAGAGTGTGTGTGGCTTTCACCACCCCTTAGGATGAGGATACTATACCCATTAGTTTGCTGTGCCTCTGTCCAGCAGTGACACAGAGATGATTCCCGGGTATACCTACGATCTCCCATCCACTCTGCTTTCTTTGAACAGAGTCAGTGAGGGCTCTGCCTCACAAGGACTGGGATTCTGTTCCATAGTGTAGGGAGTCTCTGGGTGATGAACCTGTCCCTCCAGCACGTCCTATTTATATCCGTGTTGAGGTTTGTGTCACTTGCTCTCGTGGCTCTGGTTGATTTGGATCTTATGAGGTGGAGCATGTCCATTAATTCTGGGTTGGACGTGGCCTTGTATGTCAGGCACAGATCACCTCGGTGCAGACGGTATGCGCCTGTATAGTGCCGGAGCCCTTTCAGTCGGGCAGCGTGTGTCATATGTTTGAGCCCCTTTATCCCTTTGGTGGGGAACGCTTTGGGGTCCTTCCAACTGCTGCAGGTGGGTTAGGTACATTCCGAATGGGGCGTTGTACCTGAATCATTGGTCTGATAAGTGAAGAGTACAGGGTACAATGACCTCCCTGATCTGGATGTGAATCCCTTCATGATCAGGTGGGCAATGTAGAAAGTCTTCCTAACCACATTGGCAATGTGAGTGTCAAAAGAGAGGTTACTGACAAGTTGGGTCCCCAGGTCCCTGATAACGCGTCTGTTTAATGGATTACCACCTATGTGGTAATTAGGGGTTACCTTGTTTTTCCCAAAGGGTATGACTATACCTTTCTTGGCATGTAAGGCCATGGCTCTGGCACCAGTTATCCATTTCTATGAGACCTCTGGGGGATGTCTGTGTCTGATGGGTTGCCGATTATCGTGCCCAGTTTGCAGTCATCTGCATACCTTGTCAGCCACAACCCACCATGTTTGCCTGCATGTCAGAAAGATAAATGCCGACCAAGAGGGGGCCCAGGACTGAGCCCTGTGGGACACCGCTCGTGACCGGCTTAGAGTCTGACATGGCACCAGGAACTCTAACCCTATGGGTTCTGTCCTTGATCCGGTTTGCAACCCATCTTGTGACATATGGGTCTACATCTACGCTGGTGAGCTTTCCTATGATGCCCGCGTGGGGTATTGTGTCAAACACTTTTGCTAGGTCAAGGTAGTCTGTGTGAACTGCCTTACCCTCATCAATGGCCTTAGTGACTCTTCCGCAAAGGTCGACCAGGTTCAAGAGGCAGGATCTGCCCCTGACAAAGCCAACTTGGGTATGATCAAGTGTATGTAGGTCCCCAATGTCTTCATTTATGAGCTCCATTATGATCCCCTCCATAGCTTTGCAGACAAGGCTCGTCAAGCTTATAGGGCGGTAATGTCCAGGGTCCATAGAAGCACCGCCTTTGTGGAGTGGGACCACAGTTGTGACGCCATTCTTTGGGTACGTATCCTGTAGTAAGGCTAAGATTATACAGCAGCCTTATGTGCGGGTTTAGGCCCTCATTGAGGTCATGTAGCACACAGCCGGGGACACCATCCGGTCCCATTGATGCTGTGTTGTCCGCTTTAGAGAGAGCAGCTCTCACCTGGGCATCTGGGATGTTTGGGAGGCTAGACTCTGGTGGGATAGATATCTCACCTCTTGGGGGGGAGGGAGGGGAGAAATATGCACGGAACCTGTCTGCCAGTATGTTGGCAATGTCTGTGGGTTCAGTGATCATTGTACCATTCTGGACTAATTCCGAGCATAACTGTGAGCTTCCACCCATGTTTCTACCATAGCTAAAGAAGGCCTTATGGTTGTCTTTTGTGTCTTTCAGAGTCCTCTCCACAGGTGGCCTTGGATGATTGTATGTGTGATCGATTTTACTGCTAGTATTGATCAGAGATCCCTTTCCCCTGTTAGGGATTTGCTCTGTCATGTAGTAGCTTTCTCCTCTTGTTGTAGAGTTTGTTTATGGCTGGGGTCCACCAGACCTGCCTGCCTTTGGTGGAAAGGGTCCTGATGTTATTAGGGATTGCTTGATCCATACATTCCTGGAGGTGCGAGAAGGCATTTGTAAGGGTTTCAGCAGCGTGGGTTGTGTTTCCACTGGCTCGGAGGCCTTGCAGGGTACCACCCAGTCTTAAGAAGTGTGAGGTTTGCTTTTGAGAAGTTCTTCACCGTGGTCTCCTTTGCTGGGGTTGGTGGGATGTGGATCTCCAGTGATATTAATTATGGTCTGATCTCACGGATGAGGGATATACATCCTGTGTGGAGCATGTCGTCCCCATGTGTGATGATCAGGTCTAGTATAGTTCCTCCTCTTGTGGGTATGGTGACTAGTTGTTCCATAGCATTTGGGTGTATGAACTCCAGGAACCTTTGGCCTAGGGTGGTGGGTCTTGGGTAATGTTCCCGGTCTATGTATGGGTAGGTGATGTCACCCAATATGATGGTGGTTGGTGGGACATTCATACTCTCCAGTGTCTTCAGGAAGGCTGTGTGGGTATCCTGAGTTTGAGAGGGTGGTCTGTAGCATGCTACAAACTGTAGGGCAGGTCTACCTATGGTTAATTGCACCTGGATGGTCTCCGCTGCTACGTGCATTGCCACTAACCTGGAGGTGTGGGTATCCTTTATGCATATGGAGACTCCCCCTCCATTTGTGGTTGGGGCCGATTTGGGGCCAGAACGTGTGATATGAGGTATAACCTGATAGTGCTGGGGTGCTCTCAGGAGCCTTGAACCAGGTTTCAGTCACAGCACAGACATCGATGTTCTCCATACTGAGGAGGGCTTTGAGGGCATGCAACTTGGGGTGTAGACTACTGGCATTGAGCAGTATTACCCTTAGTTCTTTCCAGGTTTGGTTTCTAGGGCGGGAGGTTTATCATTTGAGCCTTCCCGGAAAAAGGCACGGTGGGGGTGGCAGGAGGCAGTGCCAATATCCGGGAAACCCAGGGTGACAGGTGCAAGCCGCCCTTTGGGGAGCGTGGCTTGTCAAGCATGTCATCCCAGGCAAACAGACATTGGACCCCTTTAGACTGACACCAGTAATTAAGCCAATTATTAAAGCTGATCATTTTGACTCTGTATTGTGGCATCATTCTTGGTGAGGGTAGAATACTGCTCAGGGTCAGGGTCATACCAGTCTGGGCTACATAATCTGAGAGCCCCTCTATGTCTCTTTTCATGTAGTCCAGGGAGGTATGTCTCAGGTCGTTCACACCGGCATGGGCAATGACTGCGTCATATTGTACATGCTGTGGAGTGACCTGAGTGCTCATGTTATGTGGCGGATTCTAGCGCCCGACAGGCAGCCTACTGTGATTATTTCCTTGTTCAGTCTGGTGGGTGGGACGTCAGTGTGTCTGACTATGGCGTCACCTATAACAAGTGTGTCTGGCATTGTGTGTGTCCTTAAGGGCTGTGACTGTTTAGCACACTGACATTGAGAACTATGTGTTGCATGTCCTATGTCTTGAGGAGGCAGTTGCTTGGGTGTCTGCTTTGGAGGCCTCTGTAGTTTTGGTATATGTTTGAACAGTGCCTCCGAGTATGTCTTTGTGTGTTTATGTGTTTGTTTTGCAGTTGTGATAGTTCTATGTGAAACTGGGTTTGTGGTGTGGTGACCTTCTCCTCCTGTCTGGTCTTGCCGGTCCTGAGTTGAGAGAGCTCAGCCTCAGTTTGGCTATATAGTTGCATCTCTCACATGTATTTGTGTTTTGTGGGGAAGGTGTGGTCTGTGTACATGTGGCAATTGTAACATTGCCTCAGGATGCCCAGATTCACCAGCTGAACAGGAGAGGAAGCTAGCAATTGACTCTTCCACATGCTAGAAAACGTGAATGCATTTGCTGTGTAACTGAGTCAGAAGGGACCTATAGGGAAATGGGTACTCAAGGGATTCTAGGCTAATGTAGTACTTTGTTTAGTATATGTACTTTACCTATATAAGAATGCTTTAGGAGCAAGTGCTGAGCTTTTGTGATAGAGACTAGACAGACAGATTGCAAGTAGAGAGTTCTAAGGAAAACTTGAAGAGCAGAATGTACGGAGCCAGACATAGTTTAACGTTGTTTACACAGTACATGACACACATGTCCACACATACTGCACCTGACGCCTGTGGTCGGTGCCACAGGCTACAGTGGACAGAGACATCACATACATGGGACACAGTACAGGTATGGTGACATTGTGCAGGTGTCGTACAGTGCTGGCCACTGACCTCAGGTGTCACCTGTCAGCTGTGGTGCACGCTGTGCAGCAGTAGGATGCTGTACCAGTACAGGAATACGCGCGGGTGTACACCACTATGGCCACCCCATAGTGTGCAGATGGGGACACCTGCCTGTGTGGTCAGCACCCTCACAATACAATGCACCCACACGCCATGTCACAGGGGCAGACTTGCACAGGTGGCCAGTATGGCTCACCTATGGCATCGACA
>NW_025058187.1:0-5184 GCF_019279795.1 Protopterus annectens | reverse complement strand
TCATCAATCTACTGTACTATACATTACACATGTTTCATGGTATCCCATAATTCAAAGCATACTTGGACCACCTTAGACATGTCATTATATGCCCATACACATGCTACTGTTACAGTATATGCACATATACTATCCTCTGCTATGGCACATACTTATTGGGCATACCCAGCCACTGAGCGTGTTGGACATTGTTCTGTTTAAAGCCTCATGTGCATCCCTTGTGGTGTCTGTGATGTTACCTTGTGGCCCACTGCTGGATGCACACTTCTACAAGCATTAGTATGCTCAGCAAGACAGCACTGCATAAATACCATTCCCCACTTTATGCATGGTGGTCACTTTTAATTAAGGCAAACCAGGCTATGCATCACTGACATAACTTAATACAGCATACTATACATACAGTTAGTGTTCTACATACCTTGATATCGTTCGTATTTCATCTCTATCTCTCTTCTGTATCACTCTTTAAACTGTTTTACAGTATGAGCATCAGTTTGCATATCTGGCAAGTCATCCTTATATACGCTATACCTGTAACATGTGGTTTACTGCTGCCAATTGGTGTTCCTGTGACTAATTACTTGCACTTCAGCTGTGCAGCTACTCCATTCACCAATTATGGCAACAGTGGGGTATAATTGAATTCTCCACTTGGGCGTTGCCATTTGCCCTGCCTTTGGGAGATGGCCTGTATTGTGTTTTGTTGTGTGTAATTGCAACTGCTATGTGTAGAGCCAAGTCTATTTTGGAGTCATGTCCCCGTGGATTGTGTGTGACGGCTTGAGTATGTGGTTCTACATGTGACTGTACCTGTCATCCCACCCGTCTGATAAAGGACTATTGCAAACACCTGTAACATCGCCTTTGTTCCATTATACGGATACAATTTTGCTTGGCACCTTTAAATGTGTCTCTCACAAGGTATGTTAACGGTTCTGCAGATGTAATTGACTAACTGGATGTTTGTGCTGTGATTACAGTCTCTATTGCTATTGTTTCCAGTGTGGGGATGTAGGTGGGTGCACATAGCATATACAGGTTTGTGGGGCTTGCATTTCTACATATCCATATATATTGTGTGGGCTCCTTCCTAATTACAGTGCTATCTTAATAGACTTCTGTTACGGGAATTTACATTGGGCCATTGTTAATTGGTTTCTATATGGTATGCAGGTGAGGTTGATACTTCCATACCTCCGATGTACGGATATGTAGGGATATTTGTAAATGACAGCTATCCCGTGTATTTCTGTCCCAGATATTTGCAGTCATTGCAGTTGTGTTGGTGTCAGACCCTCTGTACAGGGGTTGCCACCTTTTCATATGGCCATAGTTGGACACTTGCAGGTCACACAGTGGTGTTTACAGGCTGACATATGGCCACGGTCAGTACACAGGATAGCACATACTTTTATCCTCATTACATACCATTGTTTTTGGTCCTTAACTTTATCAGTTTGCATGTAACATTTCCATTTCTTACATACAGGCAAAATATTTCCTGCAACTATTGCATAATATTTGGGACATATAATGTCCTACAACTCGGACATTGCCCTTTGTAATGTTTCATGTCAGGACACACCTGCCCAGGGGGGCTGTCCCTCCCAATGTGGGACAGGGGGTCCCGCATGCCTACGGCTAGCTATACCCACACCTACCGTAATATCTACCTCGAGTTGCCACCTACAGACACAGACAACACACACACACACACACACACACACACACACACACACACACACACACACACACACACACACATTTAACACAAACACACAGGCACAACAAAACACATACACGGTACACACCCGTGACCCCCGGGAAAGCAGTGACTACATGTCCTTACTATCATATTGCTCAGGTTCTACTGTTCCAGTACTGTGTTCTTTCTGTCTTTCAGCCTCCTGGTTACTGCGTTGACATTCCATAGTTGGCGGTATCCTATTTATTTGTACCTCAAAGGTGTTTTGAATGTCATGACCTATCTATATATTTGCAGATGTCAGTGACCCTTATATATCACATATATCACATATCCCTTTCTATCTGTTTTATATAGTGTATATATATATATATATATATATATATATATATATATATATATATATATATATATATACACATATCTCGGACAGGGTGGTGACAGGCATGCTATGCCTTTCATTATGTGTTTGTCAGTGTATACTGTTTTCCTGGACTCCACTTTGTGTCTGTACCTGTCATATTACACACCTGCCATAGGTTAAGATTACCTCCCATCCCACTTTGGGGACAGTCCCTCTTTGTGCAGTTGTGTCCTGCGAAATATTTGTGAACATAGCAAATGTCTTGCGACTTTGGGACAAACATATTCCCAATAGTTTATGTCATAGTTGCATAAAACACTTATTCTGTATCTGACCCACCTACATGTTACAGGACATGGAACACGTACTAAATTTCTAGAATAAGCTTTTTCTATGCCCCTATGTTCTGGTTTTCATACTGGCCGGTGTATGTGCCTGCAGACATCTGGCGTATGTCCCACATTGGTCATTTGAACTGTGGCAACCCTACTGTGCGTACATCTTGCCTAGCAATAGTGTTGGGTGATTGTATACATGAATGCCTGTTCCACTCCTGGCAGTGGTCGTTTTAGCCTTCAGAGCAGGTGTTATTTGTTCAGGGTGACTAATGCTGGTTTCACCTGTTCTGTACATCATTGACCATGATCTGCAGTGGTCGGTGATGCTTAGCCCTGTTTGCACATATCCATAGTCATTTAAACATCTCTTACCAGCTGTGGGCAACGCTTTTTTCCGCTAACGTGTGCTACACATATTCTGATGACCTGCACCCGGGAATGCATTACCGCGTCGGGATTACGTTACATCCCTTGGGACGTGGGACCAGGAATATGCACAACAGTCACTGCATGTACCACTTGGACATCTGGGGTTGTACACATTATGTCATTTTGTATGTGCAGTACACTACAGCAGTTACTCCACACTACACTCACATGGATAACTCCGTTAGTTTACAAATTGATGAGTCCAGTTAATGGTATGTCCATGTGATGTTTACTGGCTGTACTTTGGCATTGGGTATGTGTATCACAATTAGCTACACCCGATAATTTGCTACACCTTCATCGACCGTGGATGCAGCATGCTGGGGTGACGAATGCCTGTCATGGGTACATCCCTGCCTTGACACAACATCCATGATTACATTTTGTGGAGCCCTCAGTAACGCAGCGGAGAATCCGTGATGAGTGTGTAGGACAGTGCTTACACACATGTGCTCCCCGATTGCCTCTGCTCCAGTAGTGACAGTTGCTTACTCAATGTTGTGGCGACAGGAGTCACTGTTTGCCCATTTGGTGTTTTGCCTCTGACAATCGGGCATGTACCTACCGATGTACCTGAGAACCTATACACACAGCACCACAGATGCTGATAGGCATCTACTGTTCAGGTGTTGACATTTCTGTGTTCCAATGGCTGTTGTGTACAATGTTTGAGGGCTGCCTATGTAGGATTCCACAGTGGGCCACCTATACAGCACAATTTACAGGTAGTCGTGTTTGTGTGCCATCCATGTTACTGTGTGTGCAGGTGGGGAGGGTGTCAGTCCGTGGGAGCCTACACTGTCAAGGTATGTGCTATCGCCCTCTTTGCCAAGGCATAGGCATATTGGGCACGCCTCCATCTGCCTACTGGGGCTGGCACAGTGTGTCCATGGTCTGGATCCCTCTGTGCCTGTGTTGGCCTTGGCAATTGCGGTGGGCTGTGAGGCCCTCCCATTTTGACCCTGCTGCAGCTTTTTCCCGCAGGATCATATTATGTAGCATGGCACATACTATGAAGATGTGGGCACATGTGCCTGGAGAGTACTGCAAGGCTCCACCAGATGTGTCCAAGCACTGGAACCATGATTTCAGCATCCCGAACACACGCTCTATGATGATTCTGGTTTGTGCGGGGCCTCATTATGGTGTTCTTGCTTTGGGTGTGTGTGCATTTCTGATGGGGGTCATCATCCATGGCTCCAGTGCATAGCCAGCATCCCCCACAAGGTGGCCTTGTGGGATGTCCCCCCTGACAAATACCTGATACAGCTGTGAGGCATGCCAGATATGGGAGTCATGGTAGCTTCCAGGGCTGCCAGCACACACATCCATGATAATGCCCTGGGCATTGCACACGACCTGGCAGTTGATGGAGTGGAATCCCTTGTGGTTTATGTAGTGCCTACCATACTCACCGGGTGGTGACTTGATTTGTATGTGCGTGCAGTCTATCGCACCCAGTACCTCTGGGTAGTTTGCCACATGGTGGAAGTGACGCATATTGCTGGCCAACTCCTCCTGAGTTCGGGGGAAGTATATATGCTCATTGGCATGTGGTAACATGGCATCCAGGAACTGGTGTAGTACCCTGGATGCCGATGCCTGTGAGATCCCCATTATATCTCCAGTTGGCCTTTGAAAGGTACCTGTGGCTAGTATTCCAAGCTTACACATACCTTCGTCCACTGGGATGGGTTCCCCTCTGTTGTTTCTGGTTCTCAGGCGTGGCCGGCACAGCTCTACTATTTGCTGTAAGATGTCCCTGTCCACCCTGTAATGCTCTACTATCTCCAGATCATGTAGCCCCTGGTAGGTTACCCTTGGTCTGAATACTCTTCCTCCTCCGAGGCCTCACGGTAGTTGTCGGCATCATCCTCCACAACACCGTCGGTCTGTAACACATGCTGATGAATCACAGCTATGGCAGCTCCCAACAAGTACATTTTAAAAGTTCCCATCTGTTTACACCTATGGTGGTGTTTGGGAATACACAGGTGTGTGTTGGGTGCTTTCACACTTTATACTGTTTGCTGTGAACACTGATGATGTCATAGGGTGTGTATGTACATCGTGGCTACAGGGTATCTTCTGTGTTTTATTAACGGAACCACTATTGTGCTGCCTTTGGTGTGGCATTACATTTGGATGCCGTGAATTACCTCCTGCCCTTCCATTTACATTTGTGCACATTACACCTACCATTTGCTGGCATGCATCCAGCTGCCTGCTTTCATTTGTACTTTCCTAGACCTGGCTTATCTTGCGGGGAATTTTTTGTGCCCTTATTGCCCCGGTCCCCACTGTTTTGGTTTGCTTTGCATGGCTGGGGAGTTGATTTTTTGGGG
>NW_025058186.1:0-5197 GCF_019279795.1 Protopterus annectens | reverse complement strand
AGCTATATACAGTTTCATTATAGAAAATTGTTAAAAGTGTATTTGCTTGTTTTCTTGGGATGTTGGGAGAATGTGTAACAGAGTGAATTCCCAAGTTAATGTTGATGTTTGATAACCCGTTTTTTGTAATTGTACCTTGAGAGAGTTCCAGAGTTTATAGACACATTTACAGCTCCAAAATACATGGATTAAGTCAGCTATCTGGTCCTTACAGTGTGGGCAGAAAGGTGATTTTGACGTGTTAAATTTGTGTAGGATTGCAGGTGTAAAATAAGCATTATTATTGATCATGAGCTGAGTGTATGCTAACATTTTGAGGGGTAGAATCTTCAGTGTTAGATTGATTGCCTGGCTTATTTGCTGATCATCTATGGATGGTTTAATTTTTCTCCAGTAGTTAGAGAAGAGGAGGTCCTTCTGGTATTTGATTTCATTTATCATTTTATATGAATTGGTAATAGTTTTCTTTGTTGTGATAATAGTTTTCCAAAGCCTGCTACAAGTTTCTATGTCACTATTGGTCATAGTAATATTTTGGAGATAACTGGAACACAGTTCTTTGATTTGTCTTAGGATTATTATGTGAGATTTAAGGAGGTTTAAGTTGGTCCTCATTTCTTGTATTGAACAGTTAAGGTAGGGATAGATATCTTGGATTGTTTTATCTTTTAGTCTGGGAAAAGGGACTAAGTCCAACATCTTATTGTTTATTTTTAAATTTGGGTTTTTATGAAGGGGTTGCAGTATTGTCATGGCATGTCTAAGGTTCAAGAATTGAAAGAGTTTTTGCGCTAGGTTGCTAGAATGTTTTAAGGGCTCTATAATGTTATAAGCTTGTATTTCTTTCTGCTTCAGGAATGGAAGTGCTTTGGGATTGAAACCTAGAGCTTTAATATATCTATAATATCTCAGGACTGGCAAGACCAGACAGGAGGAGAAGGAAACCACGCACACCACAAACCCAGTTTCACATAGAACTATCACAACTGCAAAACAAACACAAACACACAAAGACATACTCGGAGGCACTGATCAAAAATCTACCAAAACTACAGAGGCCTCCAAAGCAGACACCCAAGCAACTGCCACCTCAAGACATAAGACATGTAACACATAGTTCTCAAAGTCAGTGTGCTAAACAGTCACAGCCCTTAAGGCCAAACACAATGCCAGACACACTTGTTATAGGTGACTCCATAGTCAGACACACTGACGCCCCACTCACCAGACTGAACAAGGAAAAGATCACAGTTAGCTGCCTGTCAGGCGCTAGAATCCGCCACATAACACAAGCACTCAGGTCACTCCACAGCAAGTACAAGTATGACTCCGTCATTGTCCATGCCGGTGTGAACGACCTGAGACGTACCTCCCTGGACTACATGAAAAGAGACAGAGGAGCTCTCAGATTATGTAGCCCAGGCCGGTATGACCCTGACCCTGAGCAGTATCCTACCCTCACCAAGAATGATGCCACAATACAGAGACAAAATGATCAGCTTTAATAATTGGCTTAATTACTGGTGTCATTCTAAGGGGATCCAATGTCTGTCTGCCTGGGATGACATGCTTGACCAGCCACGCTGTTTCGCAAGGGACGGCTTGCACCTGTCACCACTGGGCTTCCGGATATTGGCAAAGGCTCTTGCCACCCCCATAGTGCCTTTTTTAGGCAAGGCTCAAATGATAAACCTACCCCTAGAAAACAAAAAAGGAGAAAAACTAAGGGTAATACTGCTCAATGCCCGAAGTCTAAACCCCAAAATGCACCCCCTCCCAGCCCTCCTCAGTATGGAGAACATCGATGTTTGTGCTGTGACAGAAACCTGGTTCAAGGCTCCTGAGAGCACACCAGCACTATCAGGTTATACCTCATATCATGCTCCGCCCCAAAATCCGGACCGAACTACAAAAGGAGGGGAGTATCCATATTCATAAAGGATACCCACACCTCCAGGTTAGTGGCAACGCACTAAGCATCGGAGACCATCCAGGTGCAATTAACCATAGGTAAAACTGCCCTACAGTTTGTAACATGCTACAGACCACCTTCTCAAACTCAGGAAACCCACACAGCCTTCCTGAAGACACTGGAGAGTATAAATGTCTCTCCAAACACCATCATATTGGGTGACTTCAACTACCCAAACATAGACTGGGAACATTACTCAAGCCCCAACACCCTAGCCCAAAGGTTCCTTGAGTTCATAAACTCAAATGCTATGGAACAGTCACCATTCCCCACAAGAGAGTAGACTCCGATCATCACAAACACATGGGGACAAAATGTCTCCACAACGAAGTATACCTCATGGATCAGACCATAAATTATCTCTACTGAGATCCACATCCCCAACCCCAGCAAAAGACCACAGTGAAGAACCAAAAGCAAACTTCACACTCTTAAGACTGGTATCCTCAAGGTTCCCCGGTGCCAGTGGATACCACACAAACCCACGCTTTGGTTGAAAACCCTTACAAATGCCTCTCACACCTCCAGGAAATGTATGGATCAGCAACCTCTACTTCCCACCAAAGCTGTCCAGGACCCCAGCCATAAACAAATAAGAGGAGAAATACATGATAGAGCAAAATCCCTAAAAGGGAAGGCATCTCTAGGTCATAGCAAAAACTACTGCACACTACCTATAAAATCATCCAAGGCCAACTTTGAGAGAAAAAATTCAATGACACAAAGACACCAGGGGTCTTGGGCTATGTAAAACCGGGTGGAAACCCAGATAGTATGTCTCCAAAGAATCCAAATGATAAAAAATCATCCCACAGACATTGCCAAATATAATTGGGTGCAGGTTCAGTGCAAATTTCTCCCCTCCCTCCCCAGTGAGAAATATTTATCCCACCAGATGCCCAGCGCCTCCCAAACATCTTAGATACCTAGGTGAGAGAGCTGCTACTTCTAAAACAAAAAACACAGCATCAGTGGGATCGACGGTGTCCTCCGCTGTGTATAATGTAAATTAACAGGAACTCAAAACCTACATATGGTCGCTGTTTCATAGCCCAATACAGGATACGAATTCCAAAGAATTTATGCAGAGATGGGGTAACTGTGGTCCCATCTCCACAAAAGCATGTGTCAGACCTGGAAATTACCGCCTATAAGCTTGATCTAGCCTTGTCTGCAAAGCTATGGAGAGGATCATAATGGAACTCATAAATAAAGACATTGGGGACCTACAGACACTGGATCCTACCCAATTTGGCTTTGTCAAGGGCAGATCCTGCCTCTTGAACTTGGTCGACTTTTTCAAACAGTCACTAAGGCCATTGATGAGGGTAAGGCAGTTCACACAGCCTACCTTGACCTAGCAAAAGCATTCACACAATACCCCACTGGCATCATAGAAAAGCTCACCAGCTTAGATGTAAACCCATATGTCACAAGATGGGTTGCAAACTGGCTCAAGGACAGAACACACAGGGTTAGAGTTGCTGGTGCCATGTCAGACTCTAAGCCGGTCACGAGCGGTGTCCCACAGGGCTCAGTCCTGGGCCCCCTCTTGTTCGGCATTTATTTTTCTGAAGTGCAGGCAAACATAGGGGGATTGTGGCTGACAAAATTTGCAGAGGACTGCAAACTGGGCACCATAATTGACACTCCATCAGACACAGACATCCTGGTGCCAGAGCCATGGCCTTAAGCTAAATGCCAAAAAATGTATAGTCATACCCTTTGGGAAAAACAAGGTAACCCCTAATTACCACATAGGTGGTAATCCATTAAACACGGAAGAAGTTATCAGGGACCTGGGGACCCAAGTTGACAGTAACCTCTCTTTTGACACTCACATTGCCAAAGTGGTTAGGAAGACGTTCTACATGCCCACCTGATCATGAAGGGATTCACATCCAGATCAGGAGAGGTCATTGTATCCCTGTACTCTTCACTTATCAGACCAATGATTGAGTACAACGCCCCATTCGGAATGCACCTTACCCGACACCTGCAGCAGTTGGAAAGACCCCAAAAGTTCCTCACCAAAAGGATAAAGGGGCTCAAACATATGTCATACGATGCCCGACTGAAGAAACTCCAGCTCTATTCAGTCGCATACCGTCTGCTCAGAGGTGATCTGTGCCTGACATACAAGGCCATGTCCAACCCGGAATTAATGGACATGCTCACCTCAAAAATCCAAATCCACCAGAGCCACGGGGCAAGAGACTTAAACCTCAACACGGATATAAATAGGACGTGCTGGAGGGACAGATTCATCACCCAGAGACTCCCTACACTATGGAACAGAATCCCAGTCCATGTGAGGCAGAGCCCCTCACTGACTCTGTTCAAGAGAAATCTTGACGAGTGGATGGGAGATCGTAGGTTTACCCCGGGAATCATCTCTGTATCACTGCTGGACAGAGGCACAGCAAACTAATGGGTATAGTATTCTCATCCTAAGGGGTGGTGAAAGCCACACACACTCTGGCTAGGCTTATAAATGCCCTAGGGCAGATATCCTAGTATGAACCTATGAACCTAATATATTGGCACCCAGAGAGGAGACCAATTTTCCATTGACGGGTTATGTTCAGCTATTCTCAATATTCTGTTAGTATTAATGATCGAGTAGTACATTTTAAAATCTGGTAGATTTAGTCCTCCTTTGCTTTTGGGGAGTGTTAATTTTGGATAGGAGATTCTGTTTTTTTTGGGTTCCCATATAAATTTTGCTAGGAAGGTATGAATTTGTTTGAAGAATTTAATATGTATTGTTGTCTGTGATGTCATGAATATATACATTAATCTAGGTAAAATGTTCATTTTGATTATTGATACTTTGGCCAAGAATGGTAGTTTTAGGTTGTTCCATCTTTTGCAGTCTTGCATTATATTTTGCTATTTAAGGCTTACATTGTGTTGGTAGAAGTCTTTGTTACCCTGGAAAAAGGTGATTCCCAGGTATTTAGTTTCTTCTTTAATTTTTATCGTTTAACAATGGTATTAGTGAGATGAGTTTGGGTGTTTTTAGGGGGAAAATATTAGTTTTATTAAGGTTTAGTTTGTAGTTAGACAGTCGAGAAATGTTCAATTGCAGCTATTATTTTGTTTATATCTGAATTTGGTGTAGTGCAGTATATGTTCAGATCATCTGCAAATGCAGGGTTTTTTAAGGGTATAAAAAAAAAAATTTTGGAAGGTTTTGGGTTTTTTAAACTTGAAAAAAAAAAA
>NW_025058185.1:0-5913 GCF_019279795.1 Protopterus annectens | reverse complement strand
GCACTCTTTTAAAACTGCTAAGGACAAGTAACCTGAAATTTGAACAGAAGTGCAGTAGATGTGCACGCCAGATCTTTCGACAGGTACAGTGTTTCAAAAGGGGACATTTTCATTTTAAACTTACATTTGAAACAGTATAAAATAAAAGAGAACACTGGTTTGGTAAGGCAGTGAATGATTATTAGGATATTAACAGGGTCAAGGAATCATTGTACAGATGGTACTTTTCTTTAGAGTAAACTAAAACATTTCAGAGCTTTACCAGAAAGGCTCATTGAGACTCTGCTACACTTTGCTGTGAAGGAAAGGTTAGTTTGGTTATTTTTGTATTACTGTATTGCCTTTCTATATTTTGAATCTGTAGTTTGTTTTTACTTTGTGTTTTGCTTGCATTCTGTTTTAACAGCATATTAAAACTTCAAAAGAGATCACAGCTCTCTTGTTCTGAGTCAGGTAGAAATAAGAACTGATTAAGGACTCATTCATATGTATTGGTGAAGAGGTCACTTTGGCGCTTAATTCACTTGTTAACAGAGGGGGTGGAGCTAGAACTAAAAAAATTTCTATTTAAGGAGTAAAACTAAAACATTTCCCAGAGCTTTTACCTAGAAAGGCTCTTATCCAGACTCTGCCGGGTTAAGCACTTTGCTGTGAAGGAAAGGCTAGTTTCTGCTGCTATTTTTTGTATTACTGCATTGCCTTTCTATATTTTGGAATACTGTAGTTTGTTTTCTTTACCTTGTGTTTTGCTTGCATTCTGTTTTAACAGCATATTAAAACTTCAAAAGAGACTACATGTGCCTTCTGTTCTGGAGTCAGGGTAGAAATAATAAGAACTGATTAATTAAGGGACTCATTCATAAGATACACAGAAGAGGTCACTTTAAGGTTAATCACTTGTTAACAGTGAGGGGGTGGAGCTTGTGGAACTAAAATTTCTATTTAAGGAGTAAACCAAAAACATTCTCTAGAGCTTTACCAGAAAGGCTCATCCAGACTCTGCTAAGACTTTGCTTTGCTGTGAAGGAAAGGTTAGGGTTTGCCAAGTTATTTTTTGTATTACTGTATTGCCTTTCTATATTTTGAATACTGTAGTTTGTTTTCTTTTACTTTGTGCTTTGCTTTTGCATTCTGTTTTAAATGCATATTAAAATCCCCAAAAAGAGACCACAGCTCTCTGTTCTGAGTCAGGCAGAAATAAGAACTGATTAATTAAGGACTCCACCCATAAGATACAGAATAGGTCACTTATGTTAATCTCTCACTTGTTAACAGAGGGTGGAGCTAGGAACTAAAAATTTCTATTTAAGGAGAAATTAAAACATTTCAGAGCTTTATCAGAAAGGCTCATCCAGACTCTGCTACACTTTGCTGTGAAGGAAAGGTTAGTTTGCTGTTATTTTTTGTATTACTGTATTGCCTTTCTATATTTTGAATACTGTAGTTTGTTTTCTTTACTTTGTGTTTTGCTTGCATTCTGTTTTAACAGCATATTAAAACTTCAAAAGAGACCACAGCTCTCTGTTCTGAGTCAGGCAGAAATAAGAACTGATTAATTAAGGACTCATTCATAAGACAGAAGAGGTCACTTAAGGTTAATCACTTGTTAACAGAGGGGGTGGAGCTAGGAACTAAAATTTCTATTTAAGGAGTAAACTAAAACATTTCAGAGCTTTACCAGAAAGGCTCATCCAGACTCTGCTACACTTTGCTGTGAAGGAAAGGTTAGTTTGCTGTTTTTTTTTGTATTACTGTATTGCCTTTCTATATTTTGAATACTGTAGTTGTTTTCTTTACTTTGCGTTTTGCTTGCATTCTGTTTTAACAGCATATTAAAACTTCAAAAGAGACCACAGCTCTCTTTGTTCTGAGTCAGGCAGAAATTTTTCCTGCCCTCCCACCCATTTAAGTTGTCTTGTTAAATACCACTGTCTTTCTAGTTGCCCGCCTCTTATGTTAATCTGACCATATATCTCATTTCTCTCTACTTTCACTGGCTTATGTGAGTAATCACAAAATCATCATTTTTGAAATCCCACGCCTTCAATTATTTAAATTTATTGGCCATCCTACAGTATTTCATAGTACCAAAATACAAAAGTGACCACCCCTTTCAATCCATCTTGCTGTTTTAAAAAATAGAACCTCCCCACAAACCTTAACTTTTTAAACAGGTAAAACTGTTACCTACTATCAAATCTAACTTTTTAGTGCACTGCAGAGTGCATTCTTTTCAATCTTACCTTTAAGTATCCCTGTGACTAGCACTTTCTCTAATACCTGCTGGAAAGCACTAGGAAGCCTTAAACTCATACAAACACTGAACTCTCCTTGTTAACAAGGAGAAATTAATAGTAGGCACTAAGCCTATAATTGCAAAGTGCCTTGCTAAGGAAACAGCTCCTATACTTTACAAAGAAAAAAACCCCCAAAACCCAAAGGCATGTCCAAGGGTCAGCTTCCAGTGATTTCTCCTGTCCACCTGGTGAATCTGGGCATACTGGGGCAATGCAGCAATTGCCTCATGTACACAGACAACCCCTCCTCCTACCACCCAACACTACAACCTGTGAGAGATGCACTTACATAGCCAAAATGGAAGCAAAGCTCTCTCCACCCAAGATTGTGCTAAACAGTCAAGAGGAGAAGGTTAACACTACATCTCAAGCAACACATAGCCCTTCTAAACCCGCACCACCAACACCCACATATAGCAACACTAAATCCACATATGCAGAGGCCCTTAACTGTAACCTGCCCAAGCAACAAAGACCTCTGAAGCTGAAACGCAAACAAACACCAATCACAACCAATGTGTCACATAGTACACAACACCAGTGTGCCACCCAGCAACAGCCCCTAAGGCAAGACAATGTACCTAACACTTTAGTCATAGGTGACTCTATAGTCCGGCACACTGATGTCCCTCTCACCAGGTTGAATAAGGAGAAAATTACAGTCAGCTGCCTGTCGGGTGCCAGGATCTGCCACAAAACCCATGCACTCAAGTCACTCCACAACAAGTACAAATATGACTCTGTCATTGTCCATGTTGGAGTGAATGACTTGAGGCATACCTCCCCGGACTACATGAAAAGAGACATGGAAGAGCTCTCGGATCATGTGGCCCAGGCAGGTATGACCCTAGCCCTGAGTAGCATCCTGCCTTCGCCCAGAATGATACCACAATATAAGGACAAAATGATTGACTTCAACAATTGGCTAAGCTTCTGGTGTCATTCAACGGGGATCCAGTATCTGTCTGCCTGGGATGACATGATTGACAGACCACGATGCTTTGCCAGAGATGGTCTGCACCTGTCGCCCCTGGGATTCAGGTTACTGGCTAAGGCTCTTGCCCCCCCTATAGTGCCTTTTTTAGGCAAACTTCAAAGGACAAAACCACCACCGTAACAGGTACAAGCATGCAAAATCTGAAGGTAATGCTACTCAATGCTAGAAGTCTAAACCTCAAAATGCACTCTCGGGGCACTCCAAAAAATGGAGAACATCGATATCTGTGCAGTAACTGAGACCTGGTTCAAGGCTCCAGAGAGCCCCCCTGCAATACCAGGCTACAACTCTTACCACACTTTTCGGCCCCCAAACCAGGACCGAAACACTAAAGGTGGAGGAGTGTCAATATTCACCAAGGATATTCACACCACCAGGCTAGTTGGCCAACACAATGTGTCTGAAATTCTCCAAGTGCAACTAACACTAGGTAAGACTGCAATCCAAATTGTAGCTTGCTACAGATCCCCCACCATACCCCAAGATTCTCACTACACCTTTCTAAACATACTGGAAAATATTAAGATAGAACCAAACACCCTAATACTGGGTGATTTTAACTACCCTGCCATTAACTGGGAAAACTACTCATGTCCCAACACCTTTGAACGGTTCTTGGAATTCATAAATTCCAATCCCCCTGGATCAACTAATCCATAGTCCCACCAGGGCTCCAATATCCTAGACCTGGTCATTACCAACATGGGAAATCAATTTTCCCATACCTATGGTCACCCCTCGTTAGTCAGGTCTGACCATAAGCTAATCACCCTTAACATCCACATCCCACCCCACCCCCAGTAAAGAAACCACCATAAAAACTTCTCCAAAGCCAACTTCATGCTACTCAAGTCAGAAGTGACAAACTTCATACACCCATGCAGACGGGAACTGAAAGTTCAACTGCTGAATCCTACACTAAGGCACTGTACGAGCACATCCACTCATGCATGAATCATGCCATCCCAAATAGAACCAAAATGCTCTCATCCAAAAAGGAAGCCAATCTGGTGGTCCCCTGCCATAAACAAACTTTACAACAAAAGGAAGAAACTTTTGCAGAAAAGAGGAAAATCCCAGGATGCAAAAACTCCTTACTAGCCTCAGTAAGAAACTGAGATGCCTCATAAAATCCTCCAAAGCTAGTTAAAAATAAAATTGCCAAAGATTCCAAAGACAACCACAAAGCATTCTATAACTATGTCAAGAATCTAAATGGCAATGCTCAGATCTGCTCTGAGCTAAAACAGAATGGCATTAAATATACTGATCCAAAAGGATATTGCCAATATCCTGGCAGATCGATTCAGTGCCAACTTCACCCCCTCTCACCCCTAAATGGCCCATCTCAATACCGAAGATTGCCAAATTCCAGAAATAACGGCCACACAGGTACAAAACGCACTCTCAAAGCCAAGAATACAGCATCCATGGGACCAGATGACATCCCGGCTGTGTACTACATGAACTACAATATGAACTGGCACCTCACCTAAGTGTCATGTTTAATCATAGCCTCACCTCAGGTTTGGGCCATGAGTGGCGAGAGCTACAGTTATCCCAATCCACAAGGGGATCCACCTTGGATCCTGGAAACTACCGTCCCATCAGTCTGACAAGCCTTATCTGCAAGGCCATGGAGCTTATCATGGAACTTATAAACAAAGACATTGGCAACCTTCAAACACTGGACCCCACCCAGTTTGGGTTTGTGAAGGGCTGATCTTGTCTCCTGAACCTGATTGACTTCTTTGAATCAGTCTCCAGAGCCATGGACAAGGGTAAGGTGGTCCACACAGCCTATCTAGACCTTGCCAAGGCCTTTGACACCATCCCCCACTCTGGAATCATAGATAAACTTACTAAGTTGGGCATTAATCCCTATGTCACCCAATGGGTTGCTAAATGGCTTACTGATAGAACCCACACTGTAAAAGTAGCTGACTCCAAATCCAGCTCCAGACAAGTGACAAGTGGAATACCTCAGGGTTCAATCCTGGGGCCGCTCTTGTTTGGCATCTACTTCTCTGAAGTACAGGTCAACACTAAGGGACTCTGGCTAACAAAGTTTGCAGATGACTGCAAACTGGGAGCCATTATTGAATCCCCAAATGATGTGGATACTCTACAAAAGGGCCTTACAGAAACAGATGCTTGGTGCCAGAGCCATGGGCTCAAGCTCAATGCCAAAAAATGTATTGTTATCCCCTTGGGAAAAACATGTATCCATGAATTACCATATAGGTGGCAGTACACTAAACACAGAAAGTGTGATAAGAGACTTAGGGACACAGGTGGACAGTGGTCTCACCTTCGATAACCACATTGCCACAACAGTCAGGAAATCCTTCTATGTGGCACACCTCATCACAAAGGGCTTTTCATCCAGAAAAAGGAGGTCATTGTCCCACTGTACTCATCCCTCATTAGACCCATTATAGAATACAATGCCCCATTTGGTATGTACCTCTCAAGACATCTGCAACAACTGGAAAGGCCTCAGAAATACCTCACTAAAAAAAGGAAAGATGCCCAGCGCCTTAAAAACTCCAGCTATACTGTCGCATCGTACTCAGGGCGATCTCTGCTTAACATACAAGGCCATGTCAAACCCAGAGC
>NW_025058184.1:0-4292 GCF_019279795.1 Protopterus annectens | reverse complement strand
GGGATACTGGAATGTGTGCTAAATGTGATGTGGATGTTATTCTGTTGGAGGATGTAAGATATCTGATAAGTTAATAAGATAAGTTAATAATCTGATAAGTTAATAAGATAATGTTATAGTACTTTTAGTAAATGTGAATAGTATTATTAACATTGTAAGAAGGATAGGATACTGGAATGTGTGCTAAATGTGATGTGGATGTTATTCTGTTGGAGGATGTAAGATATCTGATAAGTTAATAAGATAAGTTAATAATCTGATAAGTTAATAAGATAATGTTATAGTACTTTTAGTAAATGTGAATAGTATTATTAACATTGTAAGAAGGATAGGGATACTGGAATGTGTGCTAAATGTGATGTGGATGTTATTCTGTTGGAGGATGTAAGATATCTGATAAGTTAATAAGATAAGTTAATAATCTGATAAGTTAATAAGATAATGTTATAGTACTTTTAGTAAATGTGAATAGTATTATTAACATTGTAAGAAGGATAGGGATACTGGAATGTGTGCTAAATGTGATGTGGATGTTATTCTGTTGGAGGATGTAAGATATCTGATAAGTTAATAAGATAAGTTAATAATCTGATAAGTTAATAAGATAATGTTATAGTACTTTTAGTAAATGTGAATAGTATTATTAACATTGTAAGAAGGATAGGGATACTGGAATGTGTGCTAAATGTGATGTGGATGTTATTCTGTTGGAGGATGTAAGATATCTGATAAGTTAATAAGATAAGTTAATAATCTGATAAGTTAATAAGATAATGTTATAGTACTTTTAGTAAATGTGAATAGTATTATTAACATTGTAAGAAGGATAGGGATACTGGAATGTGTGCTAAATGTGATGTGGATGTTATTCTGTTGGAGGATGTAAGATATCTGATAAGTTAATAAGATAAGTTAATAATCTGATAAGTTAATAAGATAATGTTATAGTACTTTTAGTAAATGTGAATAGTATTATTAACATTGTAAGAAGGATAGGGATACTGGAATGTGTGCTAAATGTGATGTGGATGTTATTCTGTTGGAGGATGTAAGATATCTGATAAGTTAATAAGATAAGTTAATAATCTGATAAGTTAATAAGATAATGTTATAGTACTTTTAGTAAATGTGAATAGTATTATTAACATTGTAAGAAGGATAGGGATACTGGAATGTGTGCTAAATGTGATGTGGATGTTATTCTGTTGGAGGATGTAAGATATCTGATAAGTTAATAAGATAAGTTAATAATCTGATAAGTTAATAAGATAATGTTATAGTACTTTTAGTAAATGTGAATAGTATTATTAACATTGTAAGAAGGATAGGGATACTGGAATGTGTGCTAAATGTGATGTGGATGTTATTCTGTTGGAGGATGTAAGATATCTGATAAGTTAATAAGATAAGTTAATAATCTGATAAGTTAATAAGATAATGTTATAGTACTTTTAGTAAATGTGAATAGTATTATTAACATTGTAAGAAGGATAGGGATACTGGAATGTGTGCTAAATGTGATGTGGATGTTATTCTGTTGGAGGATGTAAGATATCTGATAAGTTAATAAGATAAGTTAATAATCTGATAAGTTAATAAGATAATGTTATAGTACTTTTAGTAAATGTGAATAGTATTATTAACATTGTAAGAAGGATAGGGATACTGGAATGTGTGCTAAATGTGATGTGGATGTTATTCTGTTGGAGGATGTAAGATATCTGATAAGTTAATAAGATAAGTTAATAATCTGATAAGTTAATAAGATAATGTTATAGTACTTTTAGTAAATGTGAATAGTATTATTAACATTGTAAGAAGGATAGGGATACTGGAATGTGTGCTAAATGTGATGTGGATGTTATTCTGTTGGAGGATGTAAGATATCTGATAAGTTAATAAGATAAGTTAATAATCTGATAAGTTAATAAGATAATGTTATAGTACTTTTAGTAAATGTGAATAGTATTATTAACATTGTAAGAAGGATAGGGATACTGGAACGTGTGCTAAATGTGATGTGGATGTTATTCTGTTGGAGGATGTAAGATATCTGATAAGTTAATAAGATAAGTTAATAATCTGATAAGTTAATAAGATAATGTTATAGTACTTTTAGTAAATGTGAATAGTATTATTAACATTGTAAGAAGGATAGGGATACTGGAATGTGTGCTAAATGTGATGTGGATGTTATTCTGTTGGAGGATGTAAGATATCTGATAAGTTAATAAGATAAGTTAATAATCTGATAAGTTAATAAGATAATGTTATAGTACTTTTAGTAAATGTGAATAGTATTATTAACATTGTAAGAAGGATAGGGATACTGGAATGTGTGCTAAATGTGATGTGGATGTTATTCTGTTGGAGGATGTAAGATATCTGATAAGTTAATAAGATAAGTTAATAATCTGATAAGTTAATAAGATAATGTTATAGTACTTTTAGTAAATGTGAATAGTATTATTAACATTGTAAGAAGGATAGGATACTGGAATGTGTGCTAAATGTGATGTGGATGTTATTCTGTTGGAGGATGTAAGATATCTGATAAGTTAATAAGATAAGTTAATAATCTGATAAGTTAATAAGATAATGTTATAGTACTTTTAGTAAATGTGAATAGTATTATTAACATTGTAAGAAGGATAGGGATACTGGAATGTGTGCTAAATGTGATGTGGATGTTATTCTGTTGGAGGATGTAAGATATCTGATAAGTTAATAAGATAAGTTAATAATCTGATAAGTTAATAAGATAATGTTATAGTACTTTTAGTAAATGTGAATAGTATTATTAACATTGTAAGAAGGATAGGGATACTGGAATGTGTGCTAAATGTGATGTGGATGTTATTCTGTTGGAGGATGTAAGATATCTGATAAGTTAATAAGATAAGTTAATAATCTGATAAGTTAATAAGATAATGTTATAGTACTTTTAGTAAATGTGAATAGTATTATTAACATTGTAAGAAGGATAGGGATACTGGAATGTGTGCTAAATGTGATGTGGATGTTATTCTGTTGGAGGATGTAAGATATCTGATAAGTTAATAAGATAAGTTAATAATCTGATAAGTTAATAAGATAATGTTATAGTACTTTTAGTAAATGTGAATAGTATTATTAACATTGTAAGAAGGATAGGGATACTGGAATGTGTGCTAAATGTGATGTGGATGTTATTCTGTTGGAGGATGTAAGATATCTGATAAGTTAATAAGATAAGTTAATAATCTGATAAGTTAATAAGATAATGTTATAGTACTTTTAGTAAATGTGAATAGTATTATTAACATTGTAAGAAGGATAGGGATACTGGAATGTGTGCTAAATGTGATGTGGATGTTATTCTGTTGGAGGATGTAAGATATCTGATAAGTTAATAAGATAAGTTAATAATCTGATAAGTTAATAAGATAATGTTATAGTACTTTTAGTAAATGTGAATAGTATTATTAACATTGTAAGAAGGATAGGGATACTGGAATGTGTGCTAAATGTGATGTGGATGTTATTCTGTTGGAGGATGTAAGATATCTGATAAGTTAATAAGATAAGTTAATAATCTGATAAGTTAATAAGATAATGTTATAGTACTTTTAGTAAATGTGAATAGTATTATTAACATTGTAAGAAGGATAGGGATACTGGAATGTGTGCTAAATGTGATGTGGATGTTATTCTGTTGGAGGATGTAAGATATCTGATAAGTTAATAAGATAAGTTAATAATCTGATAAGTTAATAAGATAATGTTATAGTACTTTTAGTAAATGTGAATAGTATTATTAACATTGTAAGAAGGATAGGGATACTGGAACGTGTGCTAAATGTGATGTGGATGTTATTCTGTTGGAGGATGTAAGATATCTGATAAGTTAATAAGATAATGTTATAGTACTTTTAGTAAATGTGAATAGTATTATTAACATTGTAAGAAGGATAGGGATACTGGAATGTGTGCTAAATGTGATGTGGATGTTATTCTGTTGGAGGATGTAAGATATCTGATAAGTTAATAAGATAAGTTAATAATCTGATAAGTTAATAAGATAATGTTATAGTACTTTTAGTAAATGTGAATAGTATTATTAACATTGTAAGAAGGATAGGGATACTGGAATGTGTGCTAAATGTGATGTGGATGTTATTCTGTTGGAGGATGTAAGATATCTGATAAGTTAATAAGATAAGTTAATAATCTGATAAGTTAATAAGATAATGTTATAGTACTTTTAGTAAATAAGATAAAAAAGTCGGTAATACTTGTTCAATGGTTCACTC
>NW_025058183.1:0-6148 GCF_019279795.1 Protopterus annectens | reverse complement strand
CACACCTGTCTCTTTTTTTTTTATATACACAGATGTACACACACCTGTACATGTGGTGTGTTTGTGAATATATATACATGCAGACACTCATTCACTGTCATGCAGGAGGAATTTTGACTAAGGTGACAGTATAGCTGCTCCTTACAACATTCGTGCCACTGACCCTTTATTGCTAGTTTTACAAGTAATATTTCTTTTTTCCATTCGTCATATGCCACTTGACAACAATATTAAAAGTGTGGTTCAGACTATAGAAACTACAGATCCATAAGCTTAACCAGCCTTATCTGTAAGGCCATGGAACAAATCATCATGAACCCTATAAATAAGGACATAGATGACCTCCATACCCTTAATCTGACACATTTGCTTTTGTCAAAGAGGTCATACCTGTTAAACCTGGTAGACTTCTTCAAAAGCATCACCAAGGTGAGGCATAAATGAAGACCAATCTGTGCATACAACCTACCTTGACTTAGCAAAGGCCTTCAATACACTCCCACATTCAGGCACCACTGATAAACTCTCCCAGTTGAATATAAACCTTTACATTGTCAGGTATGTTGCTAACCATCTGACTTTCAGATAACACTCAGTCAAAATTGGGGACTTTACCTCGACCAGCAGAACTGTCAGCGGTGAGGGTCGTGATGTGCCCCCTATTGTTTAGAATATTTCTGGAACTTCGAGCCAAAACTGAGGGCCTGTGCTAACTATGACTGCAAATTGATGTAATCATTTTATGCCAGAAGATGTCAATATACTTTTAGAGCCTTACACAAATGAATGATTGGTGTCAAAATAGCAGACTCCAACTCCATGCTAAAAAATGCATTATCATCATTAGGTAGCTTGATATCACATGCAGACTACCATGAATAATACCCTAAGTAACAACTCAGTACTGATAGAATTGGGAATGCAAATGACTGTAGCCTAATCTTTGACACCCATGTGTCTACTGTGTGAGAAGGCCTTCTACATTGCTCACCTCATTAGCAAAGGCATTGCCTCAAGAGCAAAACAGGTCATAACTCCCATGCTAAACCCTCATCAGGCCAGCCAACTGAGTACAATTCTCCTTGTATGTACCTCACCCTGGCACCTGCAGCAGCGAGACCCAGGATTTCCTAACCAAGAAATTACAGGGGTCTCCATCACATGTCATGCGTTGACCGACTCAAGTCGCCGTCTGTACTCAGTAGCATACAGACTACTTAAAGAAGACTTGTGCCTGGCCTATACAGCAATCTCAGATCTAAACCTAATCGAAATGCTGCATATCCACAAGACTAATGGGATAAGGGTCACTTGCTCCAGGGACCTTTACCTGGCCTTCAACATAAATAGAACCTGCTGGAGAGACAGATATGTCTCTGAGGTTGCCACTCCTCATGAATAGGAAACCAGTTCACATCAAACAGAGCCCCATCTGTGAGCCTGTTTATGTGTAGCCTGGATGACTGGATGGGAAAACATAAATTTCTTGCCAGGATTTCACCTATGATCCTCCTAGATATGTGCAGCCATTGTTAACTAAGATTTTGAGTTTAGGCTAGATCCTTTATATTGGGTTTCTCTAGTATTATATCAGGTACACATGGAAAGGCTTATAAAGACCTTTGGGTCAGTATCCTAGTAACCACCAATGAACCTATCAAGTAACAAGAGTATTCTTTCCTTCAGTCACCTAAGTTTTTGGAGATCGTAATCTTACTTGAGTGTTGGCACACTCTCATACTGCACTGGATTTTTTTTTTCAGGATAACTGTTGCCATATTCCTAAGAATTGGGTTGGGAGAGGAACTTAGGAGAAAGCAAGCTCAGCAGCAGGTGGCCAAGAGTAATTACATGTAAACATTAATTGCCACTACATAGTTTGAGTTATTCCTGGATATACAAACAGAAGGCAAACAAGGCACTCCAAACTCAAAATCGGAAAACAGATGTATAGTTCAGGCAGGGAGCAATCAACAAAAAGGGTGAGGTGAAGAATACTTGAACATTCTACACTATGTTGCTTTCACAGTGGGGTCAATTCAAGAGAGTGGCACTGGAAACAGCAGCAGTACCAGTGCGGATACAAATTCATTCACAGTACAGTGGCTGTACAAGAATAACAGATAATTAACACCCACAGTAATGGTAATTAGGTGGCTTACAGAAGGGTACTACAGCAGTTAGAGACAACAGGAAGGTGCCAGGTTGTCCAGTTGTGTGGCTCATAGCAGTAAAATAATGGAGGGCACACACTCTGCTACTGTTAGAGGCTGAATAAAACAAGTTGAAGGCAGCATTATACCTGGCAAGCTATCAGCTGGCTGTACAAAGCCATGGGTAGGCGGTGTGAGCCTTATGGGACAAACTCCAAAATACATGTCATCAGTAATACAACAGATTGCTTCTCATAGCCTATTGTTTATCAGCCCTATGTAGAGAATTTAGCTGGTCAAAATAAGAATATTCTAAGGATAAATAGGAGCAACTTATGACTGATCAGGGTGTGAAGCACCAGTGGCCACAGAATAGAATGTAGTCCAATGGCTACAATGTTACCAAACGGTGTGACTACAACAAAGAAGTCCACTCACACAGTTTCGACATAGAATGGCACTTAAGAAGGAGTAGTTTTCTGCCATGAGAAGGGTATCCTGCTTATCCATCTTCAGGTGAGGGCTGTATTCAAGAAAACAGTGGAGTGATGAAGTTTATACCCCAAACATGTACCCCGCTCTCAGTTAGATTCCACACTCATTTAGCTTAGTGGCAGCTTCTCATGTTCAGTGGGTAAAGACATCATGGGAGAACATTAAGAGATTAGGAAGATGGTAGTACAATGCTTTTGAAAGATAGCTGAAAAATAACCTCTTTACCACACCTAACATTGTTGTTTCTTATTTGCAGAAACTGGGTATTACCTGTAAGACATACATCGTACCTTTCAACAATACTTTGTTGACTGGAGATTCCTGCATGTTTGATCACCTGGAACCTTGTTCTTGCTCTTCCATGTGAATGTAAACACCTGTCTTGTATATCACCTCTTGGAACATGCTGACATTACCTGCAATGTATTGTGGTATCAAAGGCATAACGTAAAATTTGAGTTAAAGCCCAAATTATGATATTTACACTGAGGCCACAAAGATTGCTGAGCTGTACACTCTTCCACAACCCTTAATGTTGCCTACTATTCATGGTGATACTTATATCAAGGGTTCAAATGGTATTTTTGAAATGTGCAGTTCTTGCTCTGTATGCCATTCTTCAGCAGACAGACTACTGTCCATCCATATGGTACATGGCCCATTCGACCCTGCTTGACCTCTAACAGCTATGCAATATGCACGCCACCAACAAAGACTGTAATCTTTTATAGACAGAAATGGAAAATGGCTGGCGCAACAGATTTCTACCACAAGTAATCCTATACTTACTCAATAAAACTTCCTGTGCATGTCAAGCAATACTACACATGGTCTGTATTCAGTAATATTCTGAACGAATAGCCTGTAAATCATTAATCCTCTCTGGGGTATATAGCATGGTGCTTCTTAACCATGGAGCTTAGCCACTCAATAGTACTTGGCTTAGCTGGTTATGCTTATTAATATTTTTTAACCTATGCCTAATATATACCAATATCAAACGAATATACAGTTGGGCCAGGTATCTACAAATGTACATGCGGCATATAGAATATATATGCAGACAAAAACAACAATTAATTGATAAATGTATTTCTATAAGCACTCATTTGAATGTCATTATATGGTCATTAATATAACCACCGGACCACACCACAATTGTTATATACTACCATGATTGTGCTAAGCAAATATCTTTTGAATTGCACATGCCCTGCACATCAACACTGACTGCATAGTTTTGCCCCACAGCAGTGGTTTTTCCCTGTCTGAATACCCCTACTGTGATTTATGTACTGTAAGACTACCAACTATATACACACATAACAAGGTATCTGTTAGCAACCATTTGTTTGTTTCATTATGTAATAAAAACAACAAATAGATGTGCACTGTACCCCCAAATTTACCAGAAATTAAAGTTAATCTCTGTTTGAAATCATTTGATGTGTTTTCCCTTATTTCTTTATTCAGCTGTTTGTTTGTGTACTTGTTAATTGCAAGTGGGAAGCTGAGAGACTCTTGAGTCACAACCTGAGCTCCATGGTGCAAGACATAAACAGAAACAGCAGTCTGAACATATAAGATGTTCCTGGTACCATACCTGGTTAATAGGCTATGGTCCCTGAGCAGCCATATCTCTAGGCCACATCTAAGCCCATGTGCATGCAAGGTAGCAGCTGATGTCCCCATCAGACAGAGATGCAGTTGGAATCCCACGGCTGTATGTGCTGTTAACCATCCAGCTGACCAGGTTATGCATGCAAAGGTGTAGGTAACTACCCTGCCTGATGTGGACAGGGTGCCCATCACATCACATGGTGATTGTGTGGGACAAACTTACTGCATCACTTGTTTAGGCCCAGACCACAACATCCCTTATTGTCACTTCTGTGCTTTGTTCAATGCCAGAACTATCCATTGTCAGGCCCTTATTGTAGCCAGATATTTTCACTTACAGTCCTCAAATTCCAATATGGCTTCAGTAAGCCATTTGACAGCAGATCTTCTGAAAAAAATGTAAAGATAGAGACAGAGACAGACCGCACAGGTCAAAACCTACCAATGACGCTTATGTTAAGCTAGTAGTCAGTTCTCTGTTACTCAGTGAGGCACTTTCGCAGTCCCCGATGCTCGTTTCTGTTGATTCACAGGTCGCTACCGAGACTCTTTCAGAATCAGGTATGCCGCAAAACTCCTCTTCGTCTAAGGATCCTGCGATCATCTCTACCTCAGTAAACAGGTTCTGGATGTTATCCATGATGTCAGATGTCCTTACACCAGAAAGACTTATGCTGATAAATGGAAAAGGTTCTGCACCTGGATCCAGGCTAAGGGAGCCAATATGGCAAATCCCTCCCTCCCTCTCATCCTGGATTACTTAGCAGACCTACTACACAGTGGCCTCTCATTTTCCTCTATTAAAATTCATGTCTCTGCTATTTCTGCTCATTTTCCCACTGAGCAGCCCCTTTTCTCACACCCTTTGATCAAACAGTTCCTAAGAGGGGCTAGCAACCTGAGGCCACCCAGAAGGGCACCAATAGCAGCTTGGGACCTTAACTTTGTATTGAAAAAGCTAACCCTTCCCCCTTTGGAACCAGCTACTTATGCAGAGCTAAAACTTCTCTCCTGGAAGACAGTATTTCTTCTGGCCATCACTTCAGCCAGAATAGTCTCTGAGCTGCAAGCACTTATGGCTGTGGTACCCTTCATCTTCCATGCAGATAGGGTATCCCTCAAAATTAACCCATCCTTCATGCCCACTGTGGTGTCCGGTGTGGCTCTCAACCAATCCATTCATTTGTCCACCTTTTTTTCTAATCCCCAGAACAAGAAGGAAAGGATTATTCACTCTCTAGATGTGCACAGGCAGCTTAGATTCTATCTAGACAGGACTAAATCCTTCAGAAAGTCTGATCAATTGCTGGTTAGCTTTGCTACAGGAGCAGAAGGCAAAGCCATCTCCAAACAAACCATTTCCAAATGGATAGTACACTGCATCCATTTCTGCTACAAACAGCATGGAAAGCCTCTCCCCAAGGGGGTCAGGACACACTCCACCAGAGCAGTCTCAACTTCTGAAGCTTTCCTCAGAGGAGTCCCCATCAGGAACATCATGGAGGCTACCACCTGGACATCTGTTCACACTTTTAACAAGCATTATCACCTGCCTCTCTTCTCCAAATCCAGGGCAGGGTTTGCCTCTGCAGTCTTGTAGGGCAACCTAGCCAGCCCCTAGTTTTCTTGACTGCCTCCACCCTTTTCCTCAGCTTTGGGAATCAACCCAAATGTGATGACTGCAACAGTGAAACATGAAGAACATAGTACAGTTGTGTACACTTACCATAAATATAGATGTTCAAGTGTATTCACTGTTGCATTCCTGGTTTCCCTCCATCTCACTTTCTTCATTTTCTCCTTTTATTACCATTCTAACTCGTTATTCTCCTTTTATTACCGTTCTAACTCGTTATTCTCCTTTCCTTACAAGGGGGACA
>NW_025058182.1:0-6080 GCF_019279795.1 Protopterus annectens | reverse complement strand
ACCCCCACACACACTGAGCATTTGAGGATTAAAACCCCCTACCTAACTATGTTATGACACAGAGGGCCCATTAGCAGGCACTTTTCCCAACGGGGAGGTTTCCTTTCCTGCTGTACTTATAGGGTGCTGACATCATCAGTGTTTAGAAAGGGAATGTGCATCCTGTAGTGTGTTTCCTAGTTCCCAAAAAGGGAAATTTTTTTTCATACAGACTTGCACACCCCTAACCCCCCCACACCCCCTGAGCATTTGCAGGATTCAAACCCTACCTAACTATGTTATGACACTTGAGACGGGACATTAGCACGCTATTCCATTACTGGGGGTTTTTTCTCCTGCTGTACTTATGGGGTGCTAAATCATCAGTGTTTAGAAAGGGAATGTGCATCCTGTAGTGTTTTTTCCCAGTTCCCAAAAAGGGACATTTCCCTCACACAGAAAAAACCCCCACACACACACTGAGCATTTGCAGGATTAAAACCCCTACCAACTATATTATGACACTTGAGGGAGATGCATTAGCAGACCCACTACCCAATTACTGGGCATCTGTTTTATTTTATAGGGTGCTGACATCTTTATTTCTACAGAGGTATGAAATGTAGTACTACCTGTCAGGGGGGGAAAATATATATTTTGCAGCCACCTCCCCGGGGGTCAGATATGCACATCGCACTGGCAGGTTATGTTCTATACCATGTTTTGGGACCACAGGACCTGTAACACACAACAAACCAGTCCAGAACACCACACCCACATCCAGGACACCCCTTAGCTTCCTGGGAACAGTGCCGGATATGCATGTTCACATACACCATTCCAGTTGTTAACATCAGGTACAGGCATATTGTGTGTGGAACTACTCAGGCCTCTACCATTTTCCCTACAGCCACAAAATTTTGTGGGTCCATGTGCTATGGCAGAACCACACACCCACAGCCACAGGGGGAAATACATATTCCCTGTCCATCTGCAACATGGGTACTCACTGTTCCACACCAGAGGTAGACCACCATTGTTGATATCTGACCATACCCACCCCTGGACATCCATATCCCATCTCCCCCCCCAGGCAAGGTTGTCACTGCACAAAACTGTATTTAGCACAAGCAGACTACACTTGTAAGACTGGGGTGGGATTTAAAAAGGACCCATGCTGGGGACTATACTGGCCACTCAGCATAACCTTAAATTGCATTCTATGAGCATGTTGGTTTGCATTGATCATGCTACCCCACATATACCCATGACTGTTCCACAAAAAAGACACCTGTCAGGTGTACACCAGCCATATATGAGCCCCAACAGACAGAGTGAGCTAATACATTGCAGAGCTGTAGCCCACAGAGGGAGGACATCTGTGAACAGTTCCCCCACTTCATTCAAAAAAATCATCACAACACAGTTTTACAGTGGAATTGTCCAGAGAATGCAGATGGGGCCCCCCAGTTTTTATTGACGCCACTTACTGTTAGAGATCCTCAGCAACCCTCTTCCAGCACACACCACAACATGGCTGTGGCTTAGCACATTCAAACCCTGGGATCTCCACTGTGCCCCTGCTTGACAGAGGCACAGCTCACTAACAGTTGCCTTAGGGACCTACTTTACAGTGGCACAGTAGCCTACTGTACGGGGGATGCAGATGCCAAGCACACTCTGGCTGAGCTGTCATTCCCTAGGGAAAAAGCCTAGTATTGACCTCTACACCCATATGTTCAATTGTCAGATGCACAATATTTGTTGTGCTGTTCTACTGTTTGCAGGTCTTTATTGCCATAGCTTTCCCTTTTTTTTGGTTTTTTTCTAGGGGACCCCAACTTGTGTTTTTCTGTGGAAGTTTGTTGTTGGGGGCCCCACTAAAAATACCAGATATGTGTCCAACTGGGAGTTTGGGCCTGTTTTGGGTGGTTGTTTCCTGGAGGGCACCCCCTTTTTAAAATTTAGATAGTGTGGCCCAATTTCCCTTAAACCCCCAATATTTTGTGTGTAAACTTCCCAAAAAATTTTTTTTTCATGTTGTTACTAAGGCCCTCTTTTTAAAAAGGGTTAACTTGCCCAGGGATTCATGGGTACTTTGCAACATTTTCAACATTTTTCATAATGACCTAACACTGTAGTAAAAGTGTACTGGTTCAGTACTTTCACTGTGGTGGACAGTATCCTGGGCTTTAGTCCTATCACTGCTTGACATCTTCATAGTGAGCACAACAGACTGTTAGGGGCCAGTTGTGCACATATGACCATGTTGCATTATGTTCAGATATGGACTACCTACACCAGGCTTGTCCAACATTGGTAGTGTATTCCACAACATGGGGGGACATTGGCAAACACTAGCATTTTCCCCTAGGCCATTTCTGATGCTAGTCACGGGGTGTGTTTGTCCTTCGACACACATTGTAACTGGAGTTTGCCATGACATATGTCATGGTTAGTATACTGTGCCTCCTCTACCTCTGACATAACAGTGATACCCAGGGTTCGCCTACCATCTCCCATCCACTCATCAGGATTCCTCTTGAGGGGTGTTGATAGGTGACTCTCTGGCTGACCTGTACTATTGGGGTGGGGTGCCTTCTGTGTTATGGATCATTCTGTACAGCTTGTCCTATGTATGTCAGTGCTGGGGTTCAGGTCTCTCATGTGCATAGCTCACTGCCATTCAGATTGTACAAGGTGCAGCGTGTTCATTGATTCTAGGTTGGACATGCCTTCATACATCAGGCACAGCTTGCCTGTAGCTGGCAGTATGGCAGTGTGTGGGGCTGCAGTTTGTTTACTCAGGCAACACATGGCATCTGTTCATGCTCTTTTCTACTCCTGGTGGGGTACTGTTGTGGACTTTACAGTTGATGGAGGTGTCTGCTGAGGTATATCCCCCAGGGCCTATTGTAGTCAATTGTGATTTATGAAAGGGTGACTGCAGAGCCACAGTGACCTCCCCCTTTTCTACATCTGACAACCTTCATGATTTGGGTATATGGTATGTTTCTGAACACTACAGCCACATGTTTGTCCAGTGCAGGATATCTATCACCTTTGTCCCCAGGTCTCTCATTACATGTTAGGTACAAAAGGGTTAACACCTGTGTGGGTTTTTTGGGCACTTACTGTATATCCATGGTTGTCTATACACAGTTCTGCCATTAGCTTGCTGACATGGCTATGGCTCCAGTTGTCTGTTTGTAGTGGCCCTTTGTGGGTTGCTTGTGTCAGCTGGGGTCGGATATGGTGGGGTGTTTGTACTCCTCTGCATACATGTTCAGTCACAGTCCTTCCATGTTGGCCTATACCTATGGGACATATATACAGAATGGGGGGGAGGACCAGGCCTTGTGGGATGCCACCATATCTGCTTTGTAGTCTGACATAGATGCAGCATGTCTGACCATGTCAGTTCTGTCCTTGGTCTGGTTTGCAACCCTCTACTGACATAGGGGTTTTATTTAAGCTGGTGAACATATCCATACTGAACTCGGGGGATTGTCTAGAAGCATATGGTCCAGCTTTGTGGACCACATTGCCCTCATCAATGACCTTAATGACTGCTTCAAATGGGTCAAACATGTTTAGGGCAGGATCTGCAGTTAAAAAGCCACACTGTAGGGTCCAGTATCAGTAGGTCCACAATAGCTTTATGTCTGGTACATACTGATCCTTTCCATAGCTGTGCAGAAAACTTTCAGGATCCTGGGGGGGTAGTTTGCAGTATCCATTCAGGCAACACCTTTGTTGTGAAGGACCACTGTTGTTGTACACTGCTCTTTTGGGGACATATCCTGTGGTAAGGCTGACATTGGGAGTAGGGGATTTGGCATTCCATTATTCTTGGAGTCCATGTTGGCCTCAGCCCAGGACACCATCACATACCTTTTCTGCTGTGTGTTTTGCTTTGGGATGGCTGTTACCTCAGCATCTGCAATGTCAGGGGACCAGCAGTCTGCTGGGATAGATATTTTGCATTCTGGGGTTTTGCACCTGTCAGGTTGTATGTTGCAATATTTTGTGTGTTTGGTATGTTGTTTGTAATATCTGTGTGATTCAGAGCATATCTGTGAATCCCAACATGGTTCCTACCATCAGTTTAAGCCTTGTGATTATCCTTAGTGTCCTGTACAATTTGTATCTTCATAGGTTCATGGGTTCATACTAGGCTATCCACCCTAGGGGATTAGTAAGCCTAGCCAGAGTGTGTGTTTTCGCCCCCCTTTCTATGTGACTATTATGGCCATTTATGATTTCTTTACTGTGCCTCTGTCTGGGTGACACAGTGAAGACCCCAGTATACATTTCATCATCCATCCACTTGGCAATATTCCTGTTGAGGGGGGTCAGTGAGGGGGTCTGCCTAACATGGATTGGGATCCTGTTTCTGGGTGTGGGAGCCTCTGGGTTATGTATCTGTCCCCCCCCTTTTCCAGCCCCCATCCCTTTTTTTTTTCCCTTATTTTGTTGGAAGGCCTTTGACATCTGGGGGGGGGGGGGGGGGGGGTTATTTATTTATTTTTTTTTGTTTTTAAATCTCACAAGGCTCCCCAAAAGGGCTTTTTTGATTTCCCTGGTGGAGGCCCAAATGTCCAAAATTAAACCCCCCCCTTTGGGGGTTGGAACCCCCCCTTTTTTTGGCCCCTTTTACAAAACCAAAGGGGGCCCATTTTAACAAATTCCCCTTTTTTGAAGGGTTTTTCCAGGGGAAAGGGTTTTTTCTTGGCCCCCTAAAAACCAAAGGGGGGGGGGATTGGGTTTTTTTCCTGTTTTCTGGGGGGTGGGAAAAAAACCCCCCCCCTTGGGTTATGTATTTTGTCCCTTTTTCCCCACCCCCCAAAATCCTATTTCATTATGTGTTGAGGTGACATCTGTCACCCCACAGCTCCAATGGCTTTGATTTCTGGTGGAGCATGTCCATTACTCCTGTGTTGGACATGGCCTTGTACAACAGACATACAATGCCTCTGTGTAGGCAGTCTGTGACTGCATTCAGCTGGGGTGTCTACAGCCAGGCAGCATATGACATATATTTCACACCCTTTATCCTCTTGGTGGGTAACTTGAGGTCTTCAACTGCTGCAGGTGTCAGTGGTACATCCCATATGAGTCATTGTACTAGATTATGGGTCTGATAAGGAACAGTACGGCACAGTGACCTCTGTTGATGTAGATGTGAATCCTTTCATGATACGGTGTCCAATATGAAAATCTTCCTAGCCACATTGGCATTGTAGTGTCACATGACAGATTACTGACTTGTGTCCCTAGGTCCCTGATTACTCCTTGCATACATAATGGTTTCCACCTATGTGGTAATTTGTGTGTACCTTGTCTGGTATTTGGTGGGACATTCATACTGTCCAGTGTCTTCAGGATGTCTGGGTGGAGTTCTTGTGTGTGAGTGTGGTCTGTATGCTACAGACTGTACAGCAGTTTTGACTACATTAGGTGCACATGGGTGGTCTCCCCTGTTTTGCATTGTCAGTTACCTCGTATGGGTGTCTGTGCTGCATATAGATACCCCCCCCTTTGATGTTTTGGTCCAGGTGTTGGGGCCATAACGCATGATATGTGGTATAACCTGGTAGTGCTGGTGTGTTTTAAGGCTTGCAGCAGGCTTCTGTCACTGCACAGACATCATGTTCTCCATACTGGGGAAATGCCTCAGGGCATGCATATTGCAGTTTACAATCTGGCATTGGTCAGCATTACCCTTATGTTTCTTACCACTTATGTTTTCTAGGGTGGTGGGTAGTCTTTTGGCCTTGCCTACATAGGCTCTATGGAGGTGGCAAAGGCCTTATCCAGTATCCAGGCAAAAAGGGGTTAAAACAGGGGTGCCCCAAACCATTCCCCTTTGGGGAAAAGCAATGGCCCCTTTTTCATGCCTTTTTTTACCCTCTTTTTTAAAAAAAAAAAAAAAGGCCCCGGAAAAAAGGGCATTAGGAAACCCCCTCCCTTTTGGACTTTTGGGAACAGCCCGTAACTTGGGGGGCCACCCTTGTTTTAAAAATGGATTTTTTTTTTTATTTTCCCCCGTGTTTTGTTACTTTTTTTTGGGCATTCATTCTTTTTTTGGTTTTTTTAAA
>NW_025058181.1:0-6305 GCF_019279795.1 Protopterus annectens | reverse complement strand
TGGGGGGGGGCAGTCGATTTTGTCTTGCGTATAGCAGTGACAATGCATTCATACCAGAGACCATAAAAAAAAAACGGTCTGTTTTGACATCAGATGAGAACCTCAGGAGCATTGTAGGGGAGACACCCAGTTTTTCCTTTAAGAATAGGAAGAATCTGAAAAGGTTGTTATGCCATGGGAATCATCGAAACTTGGACACAGAACATTCACCCACGAATAAAGTAGGCATCTTTAAATGTGGATTTTGTAAAGCATGTCAACATATTAAAACAGATAATTTATTTATACATCCAACAAGAAGGAATACAGGTTCAAAGGGTTTGCGAATTGCAGGAGCAAAAATGTGATTTATATTGCTCAGTGCCAATGCTGCCCAGCCTTCTATGTGGGGAAAACAAATAGAATGTTCAAGGAGCGTATCCTGAGACACTGTCAGGACATTAGAAATCAAGTAAATATGAATGCTCTATTTGGTCATATTAAATTTAATGGAGACCACACTTTTAAATTTATGGTCGTTAGCAGGCTAGTAGAAACAATACAAGGAGGGGATCTGGCCAACTATACTGAAACTGAGGAAACAAAATGGATTATTAATCTTATTGGACCAAGGCACCTGGACTGAATGAAATTGTACCTCATCAACCCATCTTGAAGGAAGGGCTCTAAACAAATAATACACATGCATTATTCCTGTGTTGATTCACTTTAAAACTCTCCAAGCTTTTAGCAGCTAACACACCTAGAGTAAATAGAACATGCACTCCTGAATGAGAGGTCGTTCATACACCAAAACTTGTTGGTTGATTGAATGAATGAGCTGCAGGAAGCTCTTTTTAAATGAAAGGGAAGCTGCTTTTTTTCTTTAAGTTTGATAAAGGTTCAACAACCGAAAGCACTTATCCAGACAGCAGCAGCAGGATTACGTTTTATTTTGTTAATAAAGGAACTGATTTTAACAATTTCAATCATTTTACTTCAGCTTGAGTGGCAGCCGCAGGTTTGCTTTCTACATTTACTTGGTTTCCATGCATACTGCCTTTGGTGGTGAGCTCAGTGAATCTTTTTGTTTATGAAACAAGTAGGTAGTTGTTCAGGCAGCAGGTCTTTTTTGGATAAGAAACATTTTCACAAGTGGAGGTATCACAAAGATTGCTACTTTCAGCATGTTACTTGGTACTTTAATAAAGCTGAATATAAATTATAATTAGAACTGCAGCGCAAGGAAAAGTGGTTTGAGTTGAGTGCTGCTTGTTTTTTACTCACTTGATTTTGACTGGCATTCCAGTAATGTATTTAAAAAGTAATTTATTTTTTCATGCCTCACAACCTTTTTATTTCCATCTAGATATTAAGTAAGCTGTTATGCAGCCAATGCATTGAAATATTTTTTTCTTCTTCAATTCATTTTGTCTTGATTAGACTCTCAGAATGACTGTTTGGCACCCAGGGCAGCATATTTAATTAAAGTTACAGTTTTTGTGGTTTTGAGCATAGCTCCTCCCCTTTCTAGTTGGCTGCACCCCTTCCCATTGACCCCACCCATTCAGCTGTTTCCTGCAGCCCCTCTTTGATTTGAAGTCACCAGCCGTCACTGGTATTATCTATGGTCCAGCATAACTTCCTATACAACTGCTACTACTAGACCTTTCCAGTTAACAGCAATTCTTTTTTTCTTTCACATTCTCTTTCTATCTTTAAGAAAACAGTTGCTATCTAAGACCAGAGACACTAGATCACAATTAACAAGGTACTGTACCTGAGGTTTTCATGATCAGAAACCTAATGGCAGATTCAGTTTGTCATCATTTCCTTCTCTTCTTTAAGACTTTCTTAACTTCAGATAACTGATCCAGCATACAACAGCAGTCAGTATACATACTATGAATACAAGTCAATACCAGTCAATCAGTGAGTGCACTGTACAGACAGAACTCAAGAAATATACAGTATTCTCATTTCAGGTTTTCAGTATTTATCCCAACAGTAGCCCCCAAGCAAATTGTGTGATAAAAATATATCCCTACAACCCATTGACTCATTCCAAGCTCTTAACACAAGAGCTTGACAACAGTTCCTTCTATTATACAACCTCAAGTATCTAAAACACAGGCAAAAAAAGTACTCAGGTTTGTAAAAAATACAACCAAATGTAACATTTTGTTTAAATCATTTTTTTGCAAAGGACAGGACTCTGCAACTCCCCTATGTCGAGATTAAGCCCCCTACATCTGACAAATTAAAATACTTGCACTCAGACAAAGAGCAATGACATGGAGTGTAAAGCCTGCCTTGGTCTTTTGCCAGGAAGCTGCAGATGTAGACCAGTAACTTAGCAGACACATATCAGCAGTAACATCCTTTTCATATGTGCCTCAAGTTAAAAAGCAAAACAATGAAAAAAGCAATACAAGACTAGAACTGTTAAGCTGAGCAACTGTGTTAGTGATCCAAGACCTGACAAGAGGCTAATTAAAACATGTGTCCTGTACAGTGTATCCATACTTTTATCTGCAGTCTTAGTACATCATCAGATGTTCAGCTACACTCTCAGTGTCTTCAACAGTTTATTTTTCAGCCTTGGTGCATCATCAAAGCTAGTAAAAACTAAAGTAAATATTGACATTGTGTGTGTGAAACACTGATATAGCCACCTCACAGAATACCGCAGCCTAAAACAACCTCCTAAACACAAATCAACTTTTAATTTAAGAGCAAAAATTAGAAAAAAATCCAAGAAAGTAAAACACAGACTACATTTTACATTCACTTTAATGTAAAAAAAGGAACAAAAACATTAACAAAATTCCTGCCCCCCCCCCAACAAACCAAACACTTCTCATCTAGCTTTACCCGTAGAAATTAATTGCATTCTTTCTAAAATAATAAAAATAAAAGTACTAAAATACTCCTGAAGGATTCGAAGGTACTTGCCGATGGAAGTCATTAATAATCAAAAGGTTTCCACCACGATCCACATTGGTGTAGTGTGGAGAGCATGCTACTGCTCAAGAAGGCACATTCTAATGTGGCAGACAAAGGCGAAGAGCTACTATTAATTAGCTGTGTGATATATTCCAGAAAATGTTCTCTCCCAGCTCTCGATTTACAAAGCTGAGTGATTAAAAGAAAATCACTTGGCTGATTAAAATTTTACTACGACGGAAAAAGTTCACTCCTTCTTTAAGCAGTGCTCACTGCTTCCAAGCCAGCCCAAATAGGGACCCAATTAGCATATGAACAGCGAGGATTTCTATGAATCCCAGTCAGATCTGATTACAGCCAGTAAATCAGATAACAGCATTACTGACAAAGCAAACCCAGCTCTGACTATCTGAACTACATAAAAACTAGAAACAAAAGTAAAGCATACCTTATGTGCAAAACTAAATATCCTAAAACTACCCTCCCCAACTAGTAAAATGCATGAAAATGAATTGCCACTACAAAATAATAATTACAAATTACTCAGAGGTAGACTACAAAGTCATCTCTGATACACTTAGTTTATAAAAAATCTACACAAACTGCCTGTGTATTTCAGTAGAAACCTATTCAGTTAATATTGCATATGAAATCAATTACTAACAATATACTAATAAAGAAAAATAAATAAATAAATGGTTAAATAGAGCATGTGGGCATCTGATTTGGATGACACATGAAATATCTTGTATTGCAGCAAAGGTAAAATAGGTCTTTAAACCTACAATACAAGATTTTTCATGCACTACACGTTACACCTATAATACAAAATTTTCATGCACTACACATGTTAAACACCCACATTTTCCATACTTTTAATATGCTATTTTGTAGCCATGTGCTTTTCCAGGGCTCCATACTATGTATTGAGGCTGGTTTATCTATATTTTTAGAAAAATAATCCTTATTTCCCCCATTAAACTTCCATGACTGCTCCACACCATACCAGTTGATTGTGCAGGCATTTTATTTATTTATTTATTCATTCATTCATTCTTGGTTGACAAGGTTAATCCCATTAGGTTAACTTAGCCACTTTTCTGGAGAAGACCCGGTGTGAGTACTTTTACTAGCAGGGGAAATTTGGCCCAGGGCATCAAGGGAAACTTCTCCTACTCTTCATTGTCGCCGAGTGGGACCCATTTTGCAGAGAGCATTCTGTTTCCATTACATTCCCAGCAAACAGAGGCAGCATGGAGAAACAGAGAGGCAGATGGACAGAGAAGACAATGATGGAGAGGTAAAGAGAAATAGAGGAGAAAGTAAATATCAATATCAGACAACGTGTGCAGGATTCTGAGGAAATGTTCCCAAAATAAATCTGTTTGATGAAGATTAGACAGCAAATGATGGATGTATAGTTACAACCATCAAGTTGGAAGAGGGTGGCAGGATGATTTACTTAAAAGGGAAATGGTGATGCAGAGTGAGTCAGAAAATGAAAGGGAGATGTTTCCTGGTGAGACATTATGGAGAAAATACAAAAGTAGGATGCAGACACAATACTGAAGAATAGTGGAGAAATGGTAAAGAAAACACATGCAGAGAAAGTAAAAGAAGGCAGAAGGGGAGTAGCAGAAAAGAATGCAGAAAAAAATGAAAAAACACAAGTATGTGGAAAGGGTCCAAAGTAATGAAGACAAAGAAGTGGACAAGTGTGAAAAAAGAGAGGGACAATTTAATAGCTCTCTTTGGTGGAAAAGCACATGAGGTAGGAGCATTTATTATTATGAACAAAGAGATATTTTGTGACATTATATCTGAGACTGTTTATTCAATAGAAAATTTTCTTGCAGAATATGAAAAAAAGAAAGCCTGAAATCCATGGAATCGTTATGTAATAAAAGCATTTAACAGAGAAACAAAAAGAAAAATTCATGTTCAACTTCAAGCAAAGGTAGAAAGAGAGACTGTGAAAGGGCATTTGAAAACTTCATGTAAAGAAGTACTGGACGTTGCAATACTTTAAGTCAAAAGGATTTTATGGACTGGTTGCTGGGACTATAATATTGTGTTAAAATTGAAAGAGAATAAATATATACATATACCAACTATGATAGATGTGGAGGGAAAAGGGGTGTCATAACATACTGGGGACAACCCAAAACATCTTTTTTTGTGTAAAAGGAGGAAATGTGATAAGTAACTGTAACAAAAGAAAATGTTATATTTGTGGAGAAATGCGATATGATGCAAAAATGTGAATTACAATGTTATAAATGTTAAAAAAACATTGGACATTTATGGATGAACTGCAAAAATGAAAATAAGAGTAAGGAAAAGGAAAGAGAAGAAAATAAACCAAAATAAGAAATTTTAGAAGTAGTAGAAATGGAAGAAAAATCAGATGAGAAAAAAACACAATAAAAGAGAGGAGCATACTGAGGCAGGTTTTGAAATAAAGGATTAAGAAGACATAAATTGGGAGGTAGTAAAAGAAAAAAAGAATTATATTGATAAAAGGGCAAAAGATATAAAAAGAAAAATTAAAGGGATAAGAACAAAAGAAAAAAAAAGAAAGGAACTTGATGAAAAAGAATGTAAACAGCTAATGATTAGGGGTTGGTATAATGGTTAAGGTGTTTGACTCGCAGATACAAGATACAGTGTTTGATTCTCACCCTTGGGAAATAAATTAGCTAGGCTTAGAACATCCTATTAAGGAAGCTTACATAGTAATTAGCTATGAACTTATAAAACCATGAATCCAAGGAAAAGGGAAAATGAAAATTTTAAAGTGCTTTCTGTAAACGTAAATAATATTAAGACCTTAGTAAGAAGAATAGGGATTTTTGGAGTGGTGTAATACTTGTGGTATAAATATAATTATATAAGAAGACACAAGATTTTTAACAAATGAATAAATATTACAGAGAAACTATGGGGAGGAAAGATAATCTGGAATTTGGGAAATGATAGATGTTCTAGAATAGTAGTATTCTGTCAAAGTACAGTAAACATATTAGATATAACTTTAGCAAAAATGGGAAGACTAACCATTGCAGATTTAAAATAGAAAAAAACAAGTATATAGAATTATAGTGTTATACTGTATGCTTATACTAATCGTAAAGAAAGGGAAATCTTAATTCATTAGCTTTTAGTATATATACTGATAAATATGAATATTATAATAACAGGACACTTTAATTGTGATTAAAGAGGCAAGCATAAGAAGAAAGGAAATTATATAAGAAAAATGTTAGAAGTTATAAGATGTGGCAAGTTAAAACCTTTTGACAAAAATTCAAGGACTTACAAAAGGGGTATGCATAGAACTGAAATAAATTATTTTATAGTATCAGAAAGTTTAGTTGTAG
>NW_025058180.1:0-6153 GCF_019279795.1 Protopterus annectens | reverse complement strand
TTTGGTGTGACATTTGAAACCTTCCACCCCTGAGAGAGGTGTCAGGACAATAATACTTGTTGTACAGCCAATTGGAATTGATAGGTTCCATGTCCAGTAGACATGTGTGCGGAATGGGCAGCTATGTATGGGCGTAATATTTTGTGGGTACAGAGTGCCCTTTTTTTTTCAGGTGAGAGTGGTATGTCAGGTGAAGGTAGTCGGTACAGCTGGGGGAGGTAGGTTGGGTAGGTTAACAGACAAGACAAACAAGACGCATACAGGGGCGGTGTATGACACGTGTGGGGGGGTTACACAATTGACGGGGACGGAGGTTTGGATATCCAGAGCCCATGAGCCCACAGATGGCAACAGTGGAACTGATATCCCCACCCATAGGCAGTTGCCACTGTTCCTTCACTGCCCAGGACGGGGCTGTGCTGGGGGCAGTGTAGGCGGGGCAACAGGCATGCCCGTTAGTTGCACCACCCGTGCCTCGAGCTGGCGTAGGGGTTCAAGGACAGAGTCCCGAATCTCCCTACGCACCACAGTCCGGACGCTACGGAGGGTGAGTGGTGGATCTCCTCCGCCCACACTTGCAGAGCCCGGGCACCCCCCATCCCCTGCACCCCTTCCCCCCGCAGGTGGCACAGGGCCACCGGAGGAGGGTCCAGACTCGGCACTAGTGCCAGGTGCACTCGCCAGCTGAGGTGGGAGAGGTGGGTCCGCTGGAACCCGCCTTCCCTGTCGTTCTATGTTTTGCATTATGTCATGACAGTTTGGGTTAGTGACATATAATACCATTCACAATTAGTTGTAACAGCATGCATTAGTATTCCCATTAACCAAACACCCAGATATTCACACCATTGAACAGCGTGCATAACACATGCATAATTTGATCAGAAATACACAGTCCAACAACATGCAGGGTTAATTGATGGCAACAGGCCATCAGGTGTGGATGTATGAACGGGGCAGATGCATCAACAGACATGCAAATATATATGACCCAACAGGACAAACATCCAGGGGTGTTAATTGTGATGGCACATACCATTTTCACGTGGAATGGGTTATATGTAGATATAGGTTGGGGTGAAGAAAGTAATATTAACACCTTCAATAACAATACATATGCTGTACATTTCTAATGGCTACAGTTATATATACACACTACTGTTCTAACTACAGTTTCCTATATGTTAACTATTTCAACTTGGTGATAGGACTGTTAATGCAACATCAATATACATTTTATGGTTCTTCATACACATTCATATCTAGCTTTGTTCAGCTACATCTAGGCTACATTTGCTTTATATGGCTGTAGACAAGTGTGGATGTATGGTATATCAGACAAACATCCTATCTGCATATTGCAGACTGAGAGCAACATATCCTGATTTTGGGATACACATTCCAGATGCAGCAACACTTTGAACAGATTTAGCTGTTTGGTTTTGAATCTGACATGCATTTCATTCTGTCTTGACTGCAGTATACTTTATTCAGGGGTTATTACTACTGTATTGCTGGATTCATGGCACTTTCTCACACTTTCTCACTTGCTTTCATTTTACTATTCAGGATGGTATTTCTAGGCTTTATTGACATGTTTTAACAGTAGTTATTACAATCCTTTCCAGCAGTCTCACTTCTGTCATGTTTCAGTATTTCCACAGGGATATATTTCACACATGTGATTTATCATCTTCTGCAGCTATACTTTTCAGCCTGCTGCAGGTTGTGTACTATTTTCTTACAGGCAGGGCATTTTTATTTCGGGATATTTCAGACAGTTTCATGTTTAGCTTAAACTTACAGGCTGAAAACTGTTGTAATCAAGCAATACTTGCATACACTTTCACACTGTTACTTGCAGATTTTATTCCTTACTGACTACACTGCACTCTTATGCTGACTGTCATACTTTGATATTTCTTTACAGTTACTGGTAGTGGATTACTGACCTGCCTGGTGGCAACCGCACCAACCTATCGCCATAGGCAGTGCGGTTCGCAGAACGGACACCTGCAGCTGTAATATAAATGAAGTAATATTGCAATACACATCTCCATAATACCAGCTAGTTTAATTTTTTACATAAATAATTAAATGTTACTTACTCAGTAGTGGGGCGTTGGGTGTTTCCCGGGCCTCCTGGATCCAAAGGTTCAGTTGGTCCTGCTTGGGTCTCTTCAGGTCCGCATGGTGGTGACGGACCTGATCACCAGTCCTTGAAATCCCTGTGGCACTGGTGAGATCATGAGCCAACCGTCCCATGCCTCAGCCCTGTATGCTCCCCAGAGGACCTGGCCCTGCATGATTTGGGCCTCATGATTGTGGACTAGGAGCCAGGCCATGTACCTGGACTCCTCAACCCCCCACCTCTGTGCTCGAAAGCGACTACCCTCTCCTACTCCTCACATTCTGCCTGCAGGTCGCTTTTACAATCGTTTATGCTGTGTATTCCCACCTATGGGGCTTATATAGTCCGTTTTTCCCGCACATATCTGTGATTGGCCATTTTGGAATTGTATCAACTTCAGTAAACCTGCATTGTCATGCTCTAGTTTGTATTCCTATATATTAGCTATTATTGCATTTACAGGTACTGCTGTCATGGCTAAGTGGTTCTGTACCTTGACTATGGTGTATAGTATCCTGGGTTCGAACCTGGCCACTGCGTTTTATTTTTCATGACTGTCTAGACATGCTGAGGGGTGTGTCTGTGTAAAGTCAGTTTTGATACGGCTTGCTCAACGTTGCCTGTTGGTTAGCTTGTACACTGCTTTAAGCCTCATTTGGCTATCGGCATGCATATTACGCTCAGCTCAGTTAGGGGCACATAGATTTAGCATGTTAAACCACTGCTCAGCTACTGGCACTCATTTTGCGCCAGTTAAACCACTGCTCATCTAGGGGCACATGCACTCACTCTGTTCATAGGTTCATAGGTTCATACTAGGCTATCTGCCCTAGGGCATTTATAAGCCTAGCCAGAATGTGTTTGGCTTTCCCCATTTTAAATTTATTTTGCTATCCCCTTTTTTTGAGGTTGTATACTATGCCTCTATCTAACAGTGACACAGAAGTGATACCAAACCTGATCTCCCATCCACTCATCAAGATTCCTCTTGAAGAGAGTCAATGAGGACTCTGCCTAACCTGGACTGGGATTTTATTCCAGAGTGAAGGGGCCCCTGGGTTATGAATCTGTCCCTCCAGCATGTCCTATTTATTTCAGTGCTGAGGTTCAAGTCTGGGTTCGATGGGATTTTGGGTTTTCTGAGGTGCAGCATGTCCATTAATTCGGGTTGGACATGGCTTTATCGCAGGCACAGATCTCCTCTGAACAGGGGTATGCAACTGAGAAGGGCTGGGTTTTTTTAACCCGGCCAGCATATGACATCTGTTTGAGCCCCTTTTATCCTCTTGGTGAGGTACTTTTTGGGGGCTTTGTTGCTGCAGGTGTCTGGTAAGGTACATCCCAAAGGGGCATTTTTCCTTTGGGCCCGATGAGGGGTGAGTAAAAAGATGACCTCCCTGATCTAGATGTGAATCCCCTTTATGATTAGGTGGGCTATATAAAATGTTTTTTTAACCACTTTGGAGGGGGAAATGAGAGATTGCTATCAACTTGGGTCCCCAGGTCCCTAATTACTTCTTCTGTACTTAATGGATTTCCACCTTTTGGTAATTTGTGGGCACTTTTTTTTTTTCCAAAGGGGTGGCTATAAACTTTTTTGGGATTTAGCTTGAGGGCCCTGGCTCTGGCACCAGTTGTCTGTTTTTGACCCTTTTGAGGATGCTTGTGTGGGTGGGAGTAATGGCCCCGTTTGCAGTCATTCTAACCTTGGTCAGCTTCACAGTCCTCCTGTTGGCCTCCTCGGTGAAATATATACCAACAAGAGAGGTCCCAGACTGAGCCTGTGGGACACCACTTGTAACTGAGCTTGAGTCTGACATACCCAGTAATTCTAACCATGTGGGTTCTGTCCTTGAGCTAGTTTGGTAACCATGTATGACATAGGGTTTATATTTAAGCTGGCGTAGCTTATTCAGGTAATGCCCGGCGGGTATTGAATGAAGCCACAGGTCCAGGTAGGCTGTGGACCACCTTCCCTCGTCAATGGCCTTGGTGACTGTTTCAAAGAAATCAACCACGGCAGGATCTGCTCCCCATCAAAGCCGAACTGGTAGGGATCCAGTGTTTGTAGGTCCCATGCCTTTATTTCTATAGGTCCATGATGATCCTTTTCCATAGCTTTGCAGACCAAGCTTTCAGTCAGGGCTTATGGGCTTATATAGTTTCCAGGATCCCATGAGGCACCACCTTTTGAGAGGGACCACTGTTGCTGTAATGCCACTCTTTGGGCACATATCCTGTGGGTGCTGAGATTGAACAGTAGTTTTGGCGTTTGCCTAGCTCTCTTCTTTGGAAGTTCATGTAGGATGCAGCCCAGACACCATCTGGTCCCATTGAGTTGTGTTTTTGCTTTTGAGAGGGTTGCCTTACCCCGAGTATCTGAGATGTCAGGGGGCAGCACTCTGGCTGGACAGATATTTGCCCTTTGTGGGAGAAGTTTGCGCTGAACCTGTCAGTTAGATGTTAGCAAATGTCTGTGGGATTCGTATTTTGGTCATTGCACTCACTGTTATTGTCTGGGAATACCACCCAGGTTCCCAACATAACAAAAGCCTTGTGAATTATCCTGGGTGTCCCAAAAGTAATTCTTTCCCAAGCTGGCCTTTGGTGACAATTCTTTTGCAAGCCTTAGTGCTTGCTGCCAATACCGGGATCAGTGATGCCTCCTCCTTGGATTTTGCTTTATCATTTAGTAGCTTCCTCCTTCTATTTAAGGGTTTGTTTATGGTTGGGTCCACCAGACAGGATCGCCTGTTGCCTTTGGAGGATTGGGTCTTGGTTTTATTTAGATCCACGCGCATTCCCGAAGGTGTTCAGAATGCCATAAAGGATTCTTCATGGGTTCAGCTGTATCACAGCTGGGCTGAAGGATCTTTGGCACCTCAGCTTGAGGGAGTGCAAAATTTAAGTTTTGTGAGAAGTTTTTCACTGTGGCTTGAGGGTGGGGCCCGGATGTGAATATCCAGTGAGTATGGTCTGATTCACCAGTGAGGATACACTTCTGGTCTGAGCATAGAGTCCTGGCAGCAGATGATCAGGTCCAGTATGCTTTTCCTGTGGGAGTGGTAACAAGTTGTCCCATAGTACGGAGTTTATAAATTCTAGGAACCTTTTAGCTAGGGTGGTGTTGGAGCTATAATGTTCCAGTTCATGTTTGGGTAGTTGATGTCACTTACTATAATGGTGTTTGAGAGACCTTCATATTTTCCAGTGTTCTCTGTGGAAGGCCGCAGGTTCCTGGTTTTGGGAGGGGTATTCTGTGCAGGCTATAAACTGAAGGCAGTTTTACCCACTGTTAGTTTTCGCACATGGATAGTTCTGATGCTCGCGCTTTAAGCAAATTAAATCCTGAGGTGGGTGTGGGTATCTTGATGAAGCACTTATACTCCTTTAGTAGGTTCGGTCCGCCTGGGGCCCAGCATGGTGATGAGGTACAACCCAGAAAGCCGGGGTGCCTCGAGCTCTGGAACCAGGTTTCCTGTTACTGCACAGATATCGATGTCTCCATGCTAAGGAGAGCCGAAAGCGCATCTCGAGGTTTAGACTTCTGGCTGAGTAGCATTACTCTTAGTTTCTATCCTCGTGATACCTATGGTGGGTTTGTCTTTGAGCCTGCTCAAAGCACCATGGGGTACAAGAGCTCTCCTGCCAACATCCCAGTTTCTCCAGGGTGACAGGCAAGCCGCCCTAATGGCTAATCGCGGCTTTACGAGCACATCATCCAAGCCGACAGTATTGGATCCCTTTGAATGACACCAGTACCAAGCCAATTGCTGAAATTGGATCATCTTTGTCTTCTCATATTGTGGCATCATTCCCCTGGTGAGGGTAAGATGCTACTCAAGCAATATAATCACCAAGCATGCCTGTGAATTTTATGTCTCTTCTTTTCATGTAGGTCCAGGGAGGTACTGCCCGTCATTCACACCAGCATGGACAATGACTGAGTCATATTTGTACTTGCCTTGGAGTGACCTGAGTGCTTGTGTTATGTGGATCCTAGCCCCACAGGCTGCTATGTG
>NW_025058179.1:0-6118 GCF_019279795.1 Protopterus annectens | reverse complement strand
CACCGAAAGCTGCAGAAGTGGATAGACTCCTAGTTGAGTGTGCTTTCGGTTTAGCAGGTAGTTGTTTGCCTCTGAGTGAATAAACAAAAGAAATGGTGGAAGACAACCATCTAGATAAGGTCACCTTAGAGACTGGGAGACCTTTCCTGTTTTCTGCATAGGAGACAAATAATTGGTCCGATTTCCTGAACTGCTTAGTTCTATGCAAATAGTACCTGAGCTGACGATGGACATCCAAACAATGAAGCTTTTGCTCAGCTCTGTCAGAATAATTTGGGAAAAAGACTGGTAGATCAATGGATTGATTAATATTAGTTTGAGAAACAACTTTGGGAAGAAAGGACGGGTTCGTTCTCAAGGATACCCTGTCCTTGTGAAAAACCAAGTAAGGGGAACGGATGCAGAGAGCTTGAATTTCGGAAACCCTTCTTGCTGAAGTGACAGCCAGTAAGAATATAGTTTTCCAAGTCAATAACTTCAAGGAACATGAAGCAGATGGTTCGAAGGGTGGTAAAATCAAAGATGCTAACATTAAATTTAGATCCCATTGTGGAGGAGGATGTTTTATTGGCGGCTTCAGAAGAAAAACTCCTCTCAAAAAGGCTTTGCATAGCCTATGTGACATAATGTTATGATCTTGAAAACCGACATGGTATTTGGAAATGGCCGCCAGTTGAACTTTGACTGTTGAAGAAGAAGATCCTGACTGAAAAACTTCAGCCAGGAAATCTAAAACAGAATGCACAGGAGCCGTAAAGGGATCAATGTGCTTGGAGCTTGCCCAAAGGGAAAAACGTCGCCACTTGCTAGCATACACAGTTCTGGTGGACGACTTCAAAGAAGCTACTAAAATATCTCTGACAGGATCAGAGATCATAGGAAGCCTGGCTAGGGAAGGAAGTGGAGCAACCAAGCAGTGAGGTTGAGAGAATGAATGGCCCGGTGCTGTTGACCCGACTGGTGGATCAAAAGATCCGAACTGGGTCCAGATGCCAGGCTGCACCAGGAGGTGACGATGCAGAGTCGGGAACCAAATTTGTCGAGGCCAGTAAGGGGCAATGAGAATCAACTTGGCCCTCAAAACGGTGGCTTTCTGAATGACTTGTGGAATCAAGGGAAAAGGTGGAAAAGCGTAGAGAAGTCCCCGGGGCCAATCCTGGGTTAGAGAGTCTCTCAGGGGTTGGCCTGGAAGGGGAAAGAGTGTGAAGAAGTCTGGGCACTTGTTGTTTTGGGGAGTAGCAAAAAGATTGCAACAAGGTGTGCCCCACTCCAGAAAAATCCGATCCACAATAGATTGATTGAGAGACCACTCGTGAGGCATGAGAATGGCTCTGCTCAGCCTGTCCGCTAAGAGGTTGGACCTGCCGGGGATGTGCGTTGCTATCAGAAACCGATGAGAGGAGATTGCCCATTGCCAAAGCCTGAGAGCTTCTCGACACAACGGATAGGACCTGGTCCCGCCCTGCTTGTTGATGTACCAGACCACGGACATGTTGTCCGTTTGCACTGCAATAGTCCCTGGGACGAAAGTCGTTGAGGGCTTGCAACGTTAAAAGCACCGCTCTCATCTCCAGGACATTTATGTGCAGATGGTATTCTATGGGTTGCCACGTCCCGTGGACCATCCTGCCCTGATAATGCCCCCCCCACCCGATCAGAGGCATCCGGTGACTGTGGCAACTGGAGGGGGGGAACAAAGGTCGGCCCTGTGAAGAGAGGGAAGATATCCACCAGTTCAGATGAGTCTGCGATTGTGTGACTAAGATCTCGTGCCAAGATGTGGGACCACTGGTGAATACATCCACTGCAGAGGCGGTAAGCGAGCCAGGTAAAGAACAATGGCTGCAGCCATAAGACCTAGAACTTTAAATCAATCTGGCTTTGACTTTGCTGCTTGAAAACTGAACAAATTTTGGATGTCCAGAATTCTCTGATCTTTAGTCTGGCTACATTTTGGGGTGTTTAATTCTGCCCTATAAAGGTGATAGATTGGCAAGGCGAGAAGATTTTTAAATTACTGAAATTCCCAAAGTTTTGCAAAGCTGCAGAGTGTAGTCTCGGGGAAGAAGCTGATGCCTGGTGGTGGCGAGAGGAGCCAGTCTCCAAATAAGGAAACACCTGGAACCCGCGCTCAGGTGAGCGGGACCACTGCCATGCATTTGGTAAACACTCTGGGGCTGAAGTGAGGCCAAAGGGCAGGGCTCTAAATTTGGGTAATGACTGGCCCCTAGCGGGGAGAAACCTTCTGGGCGCCTGTGAATCTTTATGTGATAGTGCATCCTGAAGGTCTATGAGCACATCCAGTTGTCCTTGCCCAGAAAGGGCAGAATGGACTGAAGCGTGACCATCCGAATCTTGCCTTCTTGACAAATCTGTTTAGTTGTTTAGGTCTAGTATTGGTCCCCAATCTCCGTCCTTTTGGGGACCAAAAGAATTTTGAGTAGACCCGGATCCTACTTGGTCTGCTGGAACGTCTGGATGGCTCTTTGTAGGAGTTTGAAACCTCCTGTTCTGCCAAACCCCTTTGACCGGGTGAGATGTCTGGAAGGGTTTGGGTGGGGTAGGATACCTTTAAGGGGGATTTTGTAACCCTCGGATATGATCGACTGTACCCACATATCTTGTAAAAGGGGAGGCTACTGGGTACAGCGCCCCCCGACTGCCTCCAAGGGGGGACAGTCGGGCGACACCTCAGGGATGCGGAAAGGGCTTCGCAGGAAGAGACCCCCTGTTGCCCTGGTTCTGAGGACCCTCTGCCCTAGGGGGGGCCTTTGTTACCCCTCTGCCTCGGGGGGTAAACTGCCCCTGTGTCGGGGTGCTCCTTGGGCTTTGGAACCACATCTTCCCCTTCTGCCCCTTTGGGGGTAGGTCTAGAAGGGGGGAAAAAATGGACTCCAACGGCAGAAAGAGTTTTGCCATCCTGCTCACACCTGGTCAAGGTTTCCTTCACCTGAGGTCCGAACAAAGCCGAACCGAAAAGGGGGGTATTGGTGAAGGCGCCTTAAAGGGTCCAAAAATTACAAAGCCGCATCCAGGCTTGGCGCTAAGACCACTCCTGTGCCTGCGGCCCCTCGCCCATCGGCTGCATGGGATATGAGGCATGGAGGAGTTGGTTAAAATTCAGGATTGCTAGCGGGAGGCAATTTTTTCTTGAGCCCCAGCAGCAGAAGGATCCTGGACCCCCTCACCCAGTTCCTTGAGAATATCTCTTTGAAGCCTGGTGAAGTGACAAAGGTATTCAGCGAGCAAAAAAGGTCGCTGAAAACACCCGCTTTCCATACCTGTCCATGGTCCTAGAACCCTTTGTTAGGAGGATGGACGGGTTTGAAGGATCCAGTTCCTTCTTAGTGGCCGCCCACCACCATAGCATCCACAGAGACCCTTGGGAAACTTTTTCTGGGGGGCCCGTGATAAATTTGGATGGTCTCCTGGGGACAGGTTCCACAGAATCTGGACCCCACGCCTTCGAGCCACTACCTGCATAATGGGTAAAAGGGGGAGACACCCAGGAGGTGGAGGGGGATCCAAACCCCCAGGTATACCGACTCATCCTCGGAGGGTCAATGGAGGCCAATTCCCCTCTGTTTGAGGAGCTCAAGGATGTCTGAAAAGAGACATCCTCAGAGGGGACCGTGGGGAAACCCCCCGACTCATCTAAGTCGGTATCAGATGTTGTAGACTCAGGGAGTCTGTGTGTTTCCTCTTAAAGCCTCTTCCCAGGGGTTCCCCCGCAGGATCAGGAGAAACCTCGGAAAGGGAAAAATTCCCAATGGGGAAACCTGGGGCGATGGATCCCTGGGCCTGGGGGCAAGAGGCTGGCAAGAGGCTCTCAGGCACAGAGGGAGGAGCTAAAGGATGGACCCCTTTACCTGGCTCAGGGCCAGGACACTCCCCATCACCTCAAAGGCCCCCCCGGGAGGCCCGGGAAAATTCCCGCCCCAAAAAGGAACCCCCGGGTCCACTGAGAGGGAAGGCTCCCAGGCAGATGTCGGGCCCAGCTTACCAAAACCCCGAGAGGGGGGGGGGTCCGATGCCACTAGCCCCTCGGAGCCGACAAAAACCCCGACGGATCCCTCCAAGGAAGGTCTCAGGAGGGGATCGGGGCCGAGGCCGGAGCCCAAAGGATGTATCGGTTCGCGCCCCGCGCTGTCCCGAAGCCCCCCCAACTCTGGAGGGAGTCAGGAGGAAGTTCAAGGGGGGCAAAGGGAAATCTGTTTAGCGGGCTATGGAGCATTTGGGGGGCCTGGACTTGCCTGCTTACCACCCTCTAAGTCGTGGTCAGACAGCCTGGAAGATCTCAAGATCGGCTCCGATCTCCGCCCCCAAAAAAGGAGACCCGGGCCCAATGGATACCCCCCAAAAAGGGGGGAGATCTTTTCTGGGGGAAGCATCGGAGCCGGTCCCTGAGTTCCAGAGGGCCGAGCTTCGGCCCGGTGATAATGTCCCCGGGGGGAGCCGAAAGGCCAAAGGGGGGGTGGAACCGACACTACTTTTTGGAGAGATCGGCCCCCCGGAGCGATCTCGACTCCCAAGGGGGCCACGGAGCAGGCTTGAACTGTAGCCTGAACCTTGGTGGCTTAGAAAGGGTTTCCAGACCCTGTTTAGAGGGTGAACCTTCAGGCTTTAGTAAGCCACGGAGGAAAATTTTTTCCTCCTTTCCTGCAGGACTCTCTGGCTAAAGATGACACAGCACAGGAGTCCTGCAGGTGCAAAAACCCCCGGCAGTAAAAACAAGAAGTGTGACCGCTGTCAGAGACATTTTCTGACAGCACTGGTCACACTTCTTGAAGCCTGAACCCCCTTTCCCTTTGACATAGTCCAAGAGGAAAAAACACCCAAACAATCACACAATTAATCCCAACAACACAGACACACAGGTAGGGATTAAACAAGGGGGTCTAGGCCTAACAGAAAATATTCAACTTCTTATAAACTAAAAATTTTAAAAGTTTTTTAAAAATATAGGGGAAAAGGGTGGGCTGTAAAACCCACACACTATAAAAAAAGGGACAAGGGAGAGCTAAAACCCTGACTAAGCTTTTGAAAATATTCACTTACCTCAGCTGGCAAAAAGGGGACCTCTTTCGCAAAGCGGCAAACGAGATCTGAGGTAGTCCCGCCTTGCATCATGGGATATAGGGTTGCCTCGAGCTGGTAAAAAGGGGTTCTGCTAAGCAAGTCGGAGCCGAGGATCGGCTCCGAACCCATCCAGCAAGAATGAAGGCGAGATTGACAACTTAACATTTAATTTTAAACTTAGCAAAGTGCAATATAAAGTTTAAATTTGTTTTGAAACTTAACTTTACTGGATGCCATATTCTGGTGGTCATAAACAGTGTGCAGTTTGTCACTATTGCTGTGTTCTGGGACATCCATGAATGGTAAAACAAGTGTTCAATCAGACAAATTGTTGGCTTCAATAGACAGTGCCTTTAATGCTGTTATATCAACATAGTTGTATAGTGTATGTCTACTGCAATTCTTGTGAACCAGGATCTCAAGTGGCACACAGACAAGCTGACGTGCTTTTCTGAACACTCTGATCCTCCTTACTACCCGAATGGCTACATTTTTTGTAAACCCTCTTAAAAGATGCCAGTTATCCACTCACAAATGTTAACTCAAATTCCAAAAAATGCTGGCTTAAACAAAAAAACCAATTTAGCTTGGCATTACTCAAAAATGAAAAGATCAATTTACAAAATATATAAACATAAACCCTTATAAATACAGGTTTTAACAAATTAAGTTTTAACAGATCACATTGCAAAAACAAATTAAATACTTTAAAAAGTGCACTCTATGGTGTACATGGTGTATGTCTGGCAGCAGTCATGCTTTCTTCTTTATTTCTCCTTTTTCCTTGGGTCTTCTCACATCCAAATCAAACAACAGTCTTAAGACTTTTCTCTTGAAGAGCTGAGAATCATCTAAGGGGGAAGACCACAGATGGCTTAAAGACCGATTCTCACCTATGAAGTTTTGAAGGGGTGAAAAAATATAAACAATGATGGCAATGTAGAGTGGCTTCATATAGTAGGGTAAAGAAAACCCCATTTGGGACAACATCAGTTCTGAAATGGGTAAACAGGGATGAACAGAATCTAAAAAGGTGTTT
>NW_025058178.1:0-6307 GCF_019279795.1 Protopterus annectens | reverse complement strand
TCCCACTTCCCTTGCCTGAATGGGACAGGTATCTTTTTACCTACACACACCGTTCACATACTGTACAGATTACACGTATCGGCGTTACACACCAGTACATGTCGGGGTTCGACATACCTTTCCCCCTTTTTGTTCTGAGTTCGCCTCTATTCCCTTGTTTCTCCTTTTTATTCGTGTTAGTTCGGTATGAACATACGGTTTGAATATCCAGGAGTCTTCCTTATATTCGCGTCACCTGAGGCATGTGTGTTAATCAGGCCAATAGCTGTTCCTCGGTGTGTACTTATCCCATATCGGCGGTGATCCCCTTCCTTTCTTTCGTTACGCTCGGCACTAGCCCATGGTTCTTTCCTCGTGTGGCGTTGGTTATTTGCAATACCTTCGTGAGGATGGTATGTATTGTATCATGTTTGTGTGACTGCATCCGCTATGTGTGGTGTCGGGCACATTTCGCTGTGGTGTTAGCCGTGGATTGTGTGTTGTGAGTATGGTATTGGTTTCGACATGTGGGTCCCGTGTCCTGGGGGCTCTGTCGATGGCTTTGGCATTCAGATGTGTTACATAGCTGTTATTTTCCTGTACATAGCGGATGCAAGGATGCATCACCCGCTGCTAGTGTTTCCCAGGAGCTTGTTGTGGGTATGCCGCTGTCATTCACTGCCTGTATGTGTTTGCTACGGTTTTAGCTGTTATCCCTTTGATATGTGCAATGGGGTATATCTGGGCATGTGGGTGACGGGTAGGTGTGAGTCTTGCATTTATACATACCAGATATGCTTGTGTGTGTGCTCCATCCCTGCTTGGGGAGCTGGGGGTTACCTGTCTGTTGTTCCGGGAATGTTTGTTTTGTTGATGTCGTCTGCCGTCGGTAAGGCCTGCATGTGTGCTTCCTGCACGTATTCCTGCTTCACAGCGGTGATATAGCTGCGGATGTTCGTCCGGGCCTACTATCGGTTCCCATTTTTTCCCTGATAGTTCCGGTGAATGGGGTCCTATACTTGGGGGGGCCCTGTATGCTACCGGTAGCCTCCTGCTAGTGCCGCTTGCTTACACACCGCGTTATTTACGGGACCGTAAGTGTTCACGATCGATCCCGGCATAGCACATTCTTATTTTCCCCTACATGCCTGATGCTGTGTAACGCCCGACGGACCGTGTGGAGTCTACCTTAGGGCCCGCCATACCTACGGTCATGGTTTGTACATGCGTCCTTTGCATCTCCTGTTGGCTATGGCCCTGTGGTACACTTTGGGACATTTCCGCTTTGCATCGTTTACGCCGCCACTGCATAGCCACTGAGGAGATGTCAGTACTACTTTGTGGGTACTGCTGTACATACGCCTATGGTTCCTGTACTGTATGCCTACGCCTGTTATTACACTCCGCCTGTGACATGTCATCTACATACACAGTATACACTGGCACACACATTACACACACACAGCGGAACACACGACAACCTCACCTCACACACACACATATTGCCGCCATGGCTGTCAACCTTCTATTTCCAGAGTGAGGAACACACACAGTAGTAATGTGAAACAAATGGGCATAATGTGGAACACATGGTAATGGCATAGTGACAACTTCAGCTAAGTAGGTCATAGGTTGATTATAATATGCTGATTTACTTACAGTGAAGAACCTTTACTGACTTACTATGAGTACATTCTATTTACCAGGATGTCATTTATATACATTCCTAACAATGGATGTTTGACAGACATTTTCAATGTGGAACTTGGAGGAACTGCGAGGAACATGAACTGTTTTACACCCCAAATGAGGTACGTTCCTCATAATGTCGTACACTTCACTGGTATGCTTTCCCCCCACCGACGGTTGAACACAATACCTCTTGGGCACGCCGGTGGCGGCTGTATCTCGCACTCATATCCTATGGATATGACACGTACATATCTAGGGTTGCCACCTTTTCAAATACCCAAAGTGGGACATTTTTTGTAGAAACGTCAGATTTTGCATGCAAACACATACCCACGGCCAGTACAAAGGACAGCAATTCACTTTTTTGACAGAATACAAACCTGTAGCATTACAGTTGCTTATTCTGTTTATTATCATATTTAGATGTTTCTTCTACAAAATAACTGTTTTATGCAACTAATAAAGAAATTATGGGAAATAGTTTTGTCCTACAATCTCAGGACATTTGCCATTTTGTCAATGTTTTTGCAGGACACAACTGCCCAAAGGGGGACTGTCCCTCACAACGTGGGACAGGTGGTAACCCTACACATATCCCGTTACTGTACCGTGGACTGGTGACCATCCCGACACGCGGATATGTATTGATGCAGGTTAACATTTCCATGGCTGGCGTTACCTGCCCTGCCCACCCTCCAGGATGATCGGGTTGTCGGTCACTATGTTTACTATGTGGTGATTTCGCGTCTTACTTATCTGTGAACTTGCATCCCTGGGTTCCATATTACCCTGTTGTACTTTATATCTGTGTATGCGTACATATATTTCTACATGTGTACTGATATGTATTTCCGTATCTGTGTATGCACATGAGTACATATGTGGTCGACTTGCGGCGATAGTGGCAGCATAGGGCTACGCCGGGTGCTGTAGGACCGGCGCGTTGAGCTGTTGGCGTTCCATCCTCTGCTGGCTATTGGGTGTGCAGTCTTTGGGTGGTCCCTTTGTTGGAGTCACACTTACGTCCGCACATACGGTACACATTACGGGCGGACATGTTTGTGTGGCGTCCATTTTACTGTGTGTGCAGGTCAGGAGGTGTCAGTCCATGGGGCCTACACTGTCAACGTATGTGCTATACGTTCCCTCTTTGCCTGGTCCTAGGCATATTGTGTACGCCTCTGTCTACCTACTGGGGCTGGCTCAGTGTGTCCATGGCGCTGAACCCCCTGTGCCTGTGCTTGCCCTGGCAGTTGTGGCGGGCTTGGTGGCCCTCCGGCATTATGTCCCTGCAGCAGCTGTTTCCGCAGAATCATATTGTGTAGCATACAACATACTATGAATATGTGGGCACTTGTGCCTGGAGAGTACTGCAAGGCTCCACCGGATGTATCCAAGCACCGGAACCGTAATTTCAACATCCCGAAGACACGCGCTATGATTATTCTAGTTTGTGCGTGTGCCTCATTATGGCGTTCTTGCATGTGTGTGTGTGCATTTCTGATGGGTGTCATCAACCACGGCTCCAGTGCGTAGCCAGCATCCCCCACAAGGTGACCTTGTGTGATGTCCCCCCTGGCGAATACCTGATACAGCTGTGAGGCATGCCAGATATGGGAGTCGTGGTAGCTTCCAGGGCTGCCAGCACACACATCCATAATAATGCCCTGCGCATTGCACACGACCTGGCAATTGATGGAGGGGTATCCCTTGCGGTTTATGTAGCGTCTACCCTGCTCCCCGGGTGGTGACTTAATTTCTATGTGCGTACAGTCTATCGCACCCAGGACCTCCGGGTATTGTGCCACACGGTGGAAGCGGCGCATATTGCTAGCCAACTCCTCCTGAGATGTGGGGAGATTTATGTGCTCATGGGCATGTGGTAACATGGCATCCAGGAACTGGTGTAGTACCCTGGATGCTGATGCCTGTGAGATGCCCATTATGTCCCCGGTTGGCCTTTGAAAGGTACCTGTAGCCAGTATTCGCAAGCTCACACATACCTTTGTGTCCACTGGGATGGGCTACCCTCTGTTGTCTCTTGTTCTCAGGCGGCCGGCACAGCTCCACTATTTGCTGTAACGTGTCCCTGTCCACCCTGTAGTGCTCTAATATCTCCAGGTCTCGCAGCCCCTGGTAGGTCACCCTTGGTCTGAACACTCTCCTTCTCCTGTGAGGCCTACGGTAGTTGTCGGCACCACCCTCCGCAACTCCGTCTGTCTCTGCCACATACCTATGCATCACGGCGGCACCCAGCATATACATATTAAAAGTTCCCCGTCTGTTTACACCCTACGGTGCAGCGTTTGGGAAATCGCGTTGTGTGCATTCACATTTAATACTGTTGTGCTGTATACCCGGTGATGTCATTGGGTGTGTCTGTGCGGCCGTATCCATGGATTATTTCCGTGGTTTTACGCTTGCAACGGTACTGCCTGTAGTGTTACATTACAGTTGCCTGCATTGCCTTCGCCTGGCATCTTACATTACTGCATCCTGCAGGCACATGGCATATGATGCATTTTATCTGCAGCCGCAGTTATGCTACCTCTGTACTTGGCTGTGCTATTTCGGTTCTTTGCTCTTTGCATTTCTACTACATCCCCTACTATCTTTGCACTCATATGCCTCCCTTTCCCGTTATGCAGGAGTCTGCATGCAGAGTTATCAGCTGCGGCGTTTGCCCTTCCTGCATTGATTGGTGTTAATTGCTCATTACGGATCCATTTACACTGCTTCCGCATTTCCTCGTATTCTCCGCATTACCTTCCTATATCCGTGGTTGTTGACGGTGAGGCCGTCACATGACTGGTTTAGGGAACGTAGTCATCCTCGTGCACATGCATTTGTACGCGCATTCTGTACTCTCAGCGCATCTATTTCCTAACAGCCAGTCCTGATGCTGTGATGTGCATTGTACAGCCCAGATTTGCTGACCTCCAATATCCTTCCTCCTACAGTGGCACACCCCTCTGTGGTTGACATGTATCTCGTGTAGGCCACTCCTCGGTGTAGTACCGCTCACCGCTTGCTCCATCCTTACGCCGCGTTTTGCGATTCACTATTATCTGCCTCATTTGCATGGAATTGACTACTAATACATGGTTACGGCGCGACACCGCCACCACTCCTTGACAACCATTGCGCTGGGGTTGCAGCTTTACATACATACTATGGTGTGTGGTGGCTGTGCAGCTGATTTGTGTTCTACTGCTCTTTTAGGACATTGTCATATTATTTCATTGCTTTGCAACTTCTGTGCACATATCCCGGGGGTCTGCTGTTCTTTCTACATACGTGCCATTTATGTCATTTTACGTTTGTGCATATTTTCTTTGGACATTCGGTGCCTTTCCACATTGGCACCATTGCACCTATATGATACCTGACTTTGACCTTCCGTTATCTCGGTATGTTTGGTGCATCAAACGCGTTTTTGGTTTACATTGCATTATACTGCAACCTACGCCCTCGCCGCCGTGGATCGCTGTTGCCCTCATTTGCATGGTGCAATACCGCCAGACAGTGTGTTTTTGCATGCCGGGCGAGGAGACGATCGGCGCCACGCCCGGTGGTGCTGCGTGGATTCATTCATACCTGGATCGGCTAAGCGGCCATATTTGGCGTTACTCGCGTGACGGCTAATGCTGGGCAGCCTGGGCGCCAAGGTTCATGGATCCCGGAGATGTGTGTGTATGTGTATGTGTATATATATATATATATATATATGTATATATGTATATATATACCACACATACCGATATATATATATATATATATATATATATATATATATATATATCTGTGTGTGTGTGTATATGTATATATGTATATGTGTGTATATATGTATATATATATATATATACCTGTCCATTATATATATATATATATATAATGTATATATATATATATATATATGTGTGTGTGTGTGTGTATATATGTATATATATATATATATATATATATATATATACAGAGTATGTATATATATATATATATATATATATATATATATATATATATATATATATATATATATATATGTAGGTAAATATATATGCAGGTATAAATATATATATATATATATATATATATATATATATATACATACACACACACACACACACACACACATATTGTACATATATATATATATATATATATATATATATATATATACACACACACACACACAAATGAGTATGTGTACATTATAGGGTTGGGGGATAAATTGGGTAAGAGGATAGATTGAGTGTGTGTGATTTTGAGTGTTTAGGGTTAGGTTAAGGGACAAATGTGTGTGTGTGTGTGTGTGTGTGTGTGTGTGTGTGTGTGTGTGTGTGTGTGTGTGTGTGTGTGTGTGTGTGTGTGTGTCCATGTGCAAATGTGTGATGAGAGTCCCAACTGTCTTTTGTAGTGGTAGTGTTATGGGAACAGTTTTTTTTTTGTTTAAGATGCAGGTTAGCGTTATGGACAGGGTTATCATCTGTTACTCATGTGATGCAAGGAGGCTTCGCTGGTTATAATGGATCCAGTAATCCAAAAACTCTTGCACATCCATAAACCAAATAGCCCAGCTAATATTAGGAACACAGATGTACATCCACTCCAACCATAGCCGGCATAGCCAATAAAA
>NW_025058177.1:0-10001 GCF_019279795.1 Protopterus annectens | reverse complement strand
CTGCATTATATATCGAAGGCAGCACATGCTAACTGTTGCATTATATATCTGGGGCACCAGATGCTAACTGTTGCTTTATATGAAAGGAGCCAATATAACCTGCATTATTTTGAGAACAGAATAACTGTCATTATATTTTGAAGGAAAGATGCTAATGACTGATTAATATTAAACAAGATGCAATGCATATATAGAGCACAGATGCTAACTGTGCATTATAAGAGAAGCACAGATGCTAATGTGCATTAAAAGACAGATGTCTGTCATTATATATCTGAGCAGGGAGAACAGATGCTAACTGTGTGCATTATATATCTCGAGAAGGCAGCACAGATGATAACTACACTGCATTATATATCTGAGAAGGCAGTACAGATGCTGTCTGCTTGCATTTCTGTATTTTCAGAAGGCAGCTGGTACCGCTGCGTTATATATCTGAAGGCTCAGATGATAAACATGTGCATTATATATCTGAAGAAACAGCACTGGTGTGCTTTACTGTACGCATACATTACGTATCACGAAAACAGCACTGAATTATAACATTGTGCGTACATATCACAGAAGGCGGCACACATGCTAACTGCAGTGCATTATATATCTGAGGAAGGCAGCAGAGATTTTGGCAAATAAAACCATACATCTGAGATGGCAGCACAGATGGTAAATGCACTGCATTATATATCTGAGAAGTCAGTACAGATGCTAACTGTGTGCAATATATATCTGGGAAGGCAGCACAGATGCTAACTGTGCTACATTATATATGTGACAAAACAGCACAGATGATAACTGTGTGCATTATATATCTGAGAAGGCAACACAGATGCTAACTGTGTGCATTATATAGCTGAGAAGGCAGCACAGATGATAACTCTACTGCATTGCATTACTGAGAAGTCAGTACAGATGTTAACTGCAATTCGTTATATATCTGAGAAGGCAATACAGATGCTAATTATGTGCATTATATATCTGATAAGGCAGTACAGATGCTAACTGTATCACATTATATATCTGAGAAGGCAGCACAGATGATAACTGTTTGCATTATATATCTGAGAAGGAAGCACAGATGCTAACTGTACTGCATTATATATCTGAGAAGGCAGCACAGATGCTAACTGTGTGCATTATATATCTGAAAAGGCAGCACAGATGCTAACTGTACCGCATTATATATCTGAGAAGACAGCTCAGATTATAACTGTGTGCATTACATGTCTGAGAAGGCAGCACAGATGCTAACTGCACTGCATTATATTACTGAGAATTCAGTACAGATGTTAACTGCAATGCATTATATATCTGAGAAGGCAGTACAGATGCTAACTGTGTGCATTATATATCTGAGAAGGCAGTACAGATGCTAACTGTGTGCATTATATATCTGGGAAGGCAGCACAGATGCTAACTGTGCTGCATTATATATGTGACAAAGCAGCACAGTTGCTGTGTGCATTATATATTTGAGAAGGCAGTACAGATGCTAACAGTGTGCATTATATGTCTGAGAAGGAAGCATAGACGCAAACTTTACTGCATTATATATCTGAGAAGGAAGCACAGATGCTACCTACACTGCATTAATCTCCAATATTAAATCTAACATATACTGTCGACATTATACTATCTGAGCAGGTAAAATCTGGAACAATGCTAGTACACTGTGTGCATTATACCACTCTTCAAGAAACAGCACAGATGATAACTACACTGCATTATATATCTGAGAAGGCAGTACAGATGCTAAATGTGTGCATTATATATTTCAGAAGGCAGCACAGATGCTAACTGCACTGCATTATATATCTGAGAAGGCTCCACAGATGATAAACATGTGCATTATATATCTGAAGTTTCTTGTACTCGATTGTAACTGTACTGCATTACATATCTGAGAAAACAGCACAGATTATAACTGTGTGCATTACATATCTGAGAAGGCAGCACAGATGCTAACTGCACTGCATTATATATCTGAGAAGGCAGCATTGATGCTAACCATCTGCATTTCTTTGTATTTGAATTTAGTCATTTTTAATTATTGTAATCGTTTTTTGTAATTTACTAATGCTTGGAGCTTATCTCCCTGGGCCTCTACTGAAAATGGACATGTATCCAACTAGACTAGCCCAGCCAACAAATGTAAAATAAATAAATAAATAAAATATATCTCAGATAACAGTGCAGATGGTAACTGTGTGCACTGTATAGCTGAGAAGGTGCAAAGATGATAACTGCACTGCATTATATATGTGACAAGGCAGCACAGATGATAACTGCACTGCATTATATATCTGAGAAAGCAGCACAGATGCAAACTATGTGCATTTTATATCTGAGAAGGCAGCACAGATGCTAACTGTACTGCATTATATATATGACAAGGCAGCATAGATGCTAACTGTCTGCATTATACATCTGAGATGGCAGCACAGATGGTAACTGCACTGCATTATATATCTGAGAAGGCAGCACAGATGCTAATTGTGTGCATTTTATATCTGAGAAGGCAGTGAAGATGCTAACGGTGTGCATTATATATCTGAGAAGGCAGCACAGATGCTAATTGTGTGCATTTTATATCTGAGAAGGCAGTGAAGATGCTAACGGTGTGCATTATATATCTGAGAAGGCAGCACAGATGCTAACTGTGTGCATTATATATATGAGAAGGCAGTACAGATACTTCCTGTGTGCATTATATATCTGGGAAGGAAGCACAGATGCTAACCGTGTGCATTATATATCTGAGAAGGCATTACAGATGCTAAATGTGTGCATTATATATCTCAGAAGGCAGCACAGATGCTAACTGCACTGCATTATATATCTGAGAAGGCTCCCCAGATGATAAACGTGTGCACTATATATCTGAGAATGCAACACTGATGCTAACTGTGTGCATTATATGTCTGAGAAGACAGCACAGATGCTAACTGCGCTGCATTATATATCTGAGAAGGCAGCATAGATGCTAACTGTCTGCATTATACATCTGAAATGGCAGCACAGATGGTAACTGCACTGCATTATATATCTGAGAAGGCAGCACAGATGCTAACTGTGTGCATTATATATCTGGAAAGGCAGCACATATGCTAACTGTGCTGCATTATATATGTGACAAAGCATCACAGATGATAACTGTGTGCATTATATATCTGAGAAGGCAGCACAGATGCTAACTGTGTGTATTATATAGACAAGAAGGCAGCACAGTTATTAACTGTACTGCATTATATTACTGAGAAGGCAGTACAGATGTTAACTACAATGCATTATATATCTGAGAATTCAGCACGGATGCTAACTGTGTGCATTATATATTTGAGATGGCAATACAGATGCTAACGGTGTGTATTATATATATCTAAGAATGAAGCACAGATGCTACCTACACTGCATTATATGTCTGAGAAAGCAGCACAGATGATAACTGTCTACATTATATATCTAAGAAGGCAGCAGATGCTAACCTTACTGCATTATATATCTGATAAGGGAGAACAGATGCTAACTGTGTGGATTATATATCTCGAGAAGGCAGCACAGAGTATAACTGTGTGCATTATATATCTGAGAAGGCAGCACAGATTATAACTGTGTGCATTATGTATCTGAGAATGCAGCGGAGATGCTAAACTTACTGCATTATATATCTGAGAAGGGAGAACAGATGCTAACTGTGTGCATTTTGTATCTAAAAAGGCAGCACAGATGATAACTGTCTACATTATATATCTGAGAAGGCAGCAGAGATGCTAACTGTACTGGATTATATATCTCAGAAAGCAGTGCAGATGCTAACTGTGTGCATTGCATATCTGAGAAGGCTGCAAAGATGCTAATTGTGTTGCATTATATATGTGACAAGGCAGCACAGATGATAACTACACTGCATTATATATCTGAGAAGGCAGTACAAATGCTAAATGTGTGCATTTTGTAACGGAGAGAAGTATGGTATAAATGTGTGCATATATATTTCGAGCAGCACAGATGCTAACATATTATTGCATTATATATTTCAGAAGGCAGCTGAAGATGATAACGGTGTGCATTATATGTGTAAAATTATATCCAGGAAGGAAGCATAATGGCGAACTTTCTTTGCATTATATATCGCATTATATATTTCAGAAGGCAGCACAGATGCTAACAGTGTGCATTATATGTCTGAGAAGGAAGCATAGACGCTAACTTTACTGCATTATATATCTGAGAAGGCAGCACAAATGCTAACTGTGTGCATTATATATCTGAGAAGGCAACAGAGATGTGTGCATTATATATTTCAGAACTTTAACAGTGCATTATATATCTGAGGAAGACAGCATTAGGCGCTAACTGTGTGCATTATATATCTGAGAAGGCAGTCAACATTAACGGTGTACAGTATCTGAGAACGGCGCTTACACAGATGCTAACTGTGTGCATTATATATCTGAAAAGGCAGCACAGATGTTAACTTTACTGCATTATATATCTGAGAAGGCAGTACAGATGTTAAGTGTGTACATTATATATCTGAAAAGGCAGCAAAGATGCTGAATGTACCACTGCATTCCCTTATATATACGACAAACGTTATTGTGCGTTATATCTGAGAAGACAGTACAGATGATAACTGTGTGGATTACGTATTTGAGAAGGCAGCAATGATGCTAACTGCATTGCATTATATATCAGAGAAGGCAGCACAGATGATAACTTTGTGCATTATAAAATGGAGATGGCAGCAGAGATGCTAACTGTGTGCATTATATGTCTGAGAAGGCAGCACAGATGCTAACTGTGTGCATTATATATCTGAGAAGGCAGCACAAGTGATAACCATGTGCATTATTTATCTCAGAAGTCAGGACAGATGCTAACTGTGTGCATTATATATCTGAGAATGTAGCACATATGATAACGGTACTGCATTATATATCTGTGAAGGCAACACAGATACTAACTGGTATGCATGACATATCTGAAAACGCAGCACAGATGCTGCACTGCATTATATATCTGAGAAAGCAGCACAGATGCTAACTCTGTGCATTATATATCTGAGAAGCCGGCACAGATAATAACTGTTTGCATTTTATATCTGAGAAGGAAGCACAGATGGTAACTGCACTGCATTATATATCTGAGAAGGCAGCACAGATGTTAACTGTGTGCATTATATACCTGAGAAGGCAGCACAGATGAGCACTGTGATGCAAACTTTTATCTCATAATAGCTTAATTGCAGATTCCTTGTGTGCATTATATGTTGAAGGCGGTGGAATGCTAACTGTGTGCATTATATATCTGAGAAGACAGCACAGATGCTAACTGGGTGCATTATATATCTGAGAAGGCATCACCAATGCTAATTGTGTGCATTATATTTCTAAGATGGCAGTACAGATGATAACTGTTTGCATTATATATCTGAAAAGACAGCACAGATGACAACTCCACTGCTTTATATATCTAAAAAGGCAGCACAGATGCTAACTGTGTGCATTATACCTCTGACAAGGCAGCACAGATGCTACAGGTGTACATTATATATTTCAGAAGGCAGCACAGATGCTAACTGCACTGCATTATATATCTGAGAAGGCTCCACAGATGATAAACATGTGCATTATATATCTGAAAATGCAACACTGATGCTAACTGTACTGCATTACATATCTGAGAAAACAGCACAGATTATAACTGTGTGCATTACATGTCTGAGAAGGCAGCACAGATGCTAACTGCACTGCATTATATATCTGAGAAGGCAGCAGAGATGCTAACCATCTGCATTATACATCTGAGATGGCAGCACAGATGGTAAATGCACTGCATTATATATCTGAGAAGTCAGTACAGATGCTAACTGTGTGCAATATATATCTGGGAAGGCAGCACAGATGCTTAGCTTTGTCTTCACATTCTTCTAAGACCAAAACTGGCACAGATGACCAACTGTTTGCATTATATATCCGAGAAGGCAGCAAAGTTGCTAAATGTACTGCATTATACTTTAGAAAGCCTTTGAATGATAACTCTGCACATTTGCTGCATTACTGAGAAGGCAGTACACAGATGTTAACTGCAATGCTTTCTGTATCTGAGAATGCAGCACAGATGCTAACTGTGTGCATTCTTTATTTGATAAGGCAGTACAGATGCTAATGGTGTGCATTATATGTCTGAGAAAGAAGCATAGATGATAACTGTCTACACTATATATCTCAGAAGAGAGCAGATATGCTGTGTGCATTTTATATATGAAAAGGCAGCACAGATGATAACTGTGTGAAATATATATCTGAGAAGGCAGCAGAGATGCTAACTGTACTGGATTATATATCTCAGAAAGCAGTTCAGATGCTGACTGTGTGCATTGTATATCTGAGAAGGCAGCAAAGATGCTAACTGTGTTGCTATATATATTTCACAAGGCAGCACAGATAACTGTGTGCATTATATATCTGAGAAGGCAGCACAGAAGCAAACTATGTGCATTATATATCTGAGAAGGCAGCACCGATGCTAACTGTACTGCATTATACTTCTGAGAAGGCAGTACAGATGTTAATTGCAATGCGTTATGTATCTGAGAAGGTAGCACAGATGTTAACTGTGTGCAATTTATATCTGAGAAGGCAGTGCAGATGCTAAAGATGTGCATTATATTTATTTATTTATTTTTTATTTCCAGTTTGATGGCAGGAGGTCCCACTGCGCTCAAAGGGCCATTTCAGTAGGCCCACGTGGAGAAATGCTCCATATTACATACAAGAAAATCAAACTTATGATTATTTAAAACAAATGTAGAATTATATACTGAGATATAGGAAAATACAACTGAAAAAAATGAACACTCTTCATGACATATATGCAGTTGCTTAGAGAGCCATTTGCACAGCATAAAGTTGAACGGAGGCAGTGAAATAAGCTGACAAATATTTAAAAACTATGAAATTGTAAGTCTTCTGTTTGTTACAAAGACTGAATATTTTTCAGATGGAAGTCTGGGTTTAGTGGTACGTGGAAGAAATGGAGGAGGAAAGTGTAGTGTGTACCAAGTACACAATCAGGATCCTGGTGAGACAAGAGAGGAGACGTTGTGTAGTAGAGAGGGAGGTGGTTGTTTAGAAGAAAAAGAAATCTGCTGAAAGTAGAGAGAGGCAGTTGTTTAGTAGCAAAAGTGGAGTACACATCAGGGATGATTATAGTAGCTAGTTAACGGCATTTCTTAGCCTGAACCTTATATTTAGGTAGAAAGGAAAGAGAAAATTTCCAGATAGGGAGAGAGAGTAGCGTTACAAAGCTATGTACAGTATTTGCATTATAGACATTCAAAGTTTTGATGTTATATTACGTTAGATTCAGAGAGGGGAAGCTGTAGAGGAAAAACAGCAAGGTGTGGTGCATAATGAGTACATGAACAGGAGGCAATTAGCAGAATAAAGGGCATTAACAGGGATTAAGTGAGTGAGGGTGCAATTACATTTCCAATTATGGGAGAGGTAGGAATGGAGCTAGGATTTGAAGTGTTCAAAGTTTTTAGAGATTCATAGCGAAGATGGGAGAGAGTTCCATTTTCTGGCTAAGGAAAAGGATAGGAGAAACTGCCAGAGGGACGTTTTGGTTTGTATACAGAAAGTAGATTTTGTTGGGCAGATCTCAGGGGTCTGTGAGGTGTGTAAGATGGTAAGATATTTGCTAGACCAGGGCATGCAGTAGGTTTAAAGATTAATTTGTGGGATGTAGTGAGTTGGAGGTAGTCAAGGGAGTTAGGAAGCTCTAGCCAGTTTAGCATTTGGAGAGAGCTACAATGATTGGAGGAGTGGTTTGATTCAGTAGCGAATTTACAGATTTTGTTGTACCAGATTTCTATTTTTACAAAGATGGCAGAAAAGAGGTTTGTTAGTAGTGGAGCACCGTATAGTAGTGATGGTAGTAAGCAGGCCGTGGAGAGAGTTTGCCTTGTAGAAGGGGAAAGAAAGTAAGAGTTTCTGTTTAGCATGCCAAGTTTCTGATGGGTTTTCTTAATATTTAGTTGGACATGTGTATTGAATTTCAGGTATTCATCAAGGGTAACCCCAAGAAGTTTTGCAAAAGCAATGACTTATATAGTGGAGTTGGTATGGCTGATTATACTGGCGGATTGTTCACTGAAGAGATGGCACAGGGGAAAAGGGTTTTGGATTGTGGCATTAAGGGAGAGATGGTTTTGATGTATCCAGTTCTCTGTAGTTGTAAAGGCCAACTGGGTTTTTGCCTGGAGCTCAGGAAGGCTATGAGCAGAGCAGGCTAAAGTGGGGAAGTCGTCTGCCATTGCTATCTGAGTGTTGAGGAATTGCAGTGTAAAAACTATTGATGAATATATTAAAGAGAATTGGTTCAAGTAGACCACTGGGAGACACAGTTGGGTAGGTGGAAGATTGATTACCAATTTGCCATTTCACAGCCTGGGATCTGTCAGAGATAACTGTTAGACCATATAAAGGGATTTGTGGGAAGATTGAGGTTAGAAGGTGATTTAGAAGATGGGTATGAAGACGATGTCAAATGCCTTGAATAGATCGAGAAGGACAGTGGAGAAAATTTTTCCGAGTCCGGGCATGGTTAACTATGTCTAAGAAGATAGGAGAGCAAGTTGTTGTACTATGTGCAGGACAGAGCCGTGTTGTGTAGGGGTGAGGTTGATTATTGATGGGGAGTGGGGCATGAGTTGTTTGGTGAATGCATTTTAAGGATTTTGAAATTGGGAAAGGAAATGGCTATTGGTCGGAAGTTAGAGATGCTATTATTTTACTCTTTTATCGGAGGTGTAAGGTGAGCAGCATGCCATAATTTGAGGACATAAGATTCCTGGATAGATGTGAGTGAGGAATGCTGATGGGGTGGCAATACCACCTGCAGCGAATTGAAAAGAGTGGGGAATAATGTCAGAGCATTGGAGCATAAACAGTTTGGAAAAGAAGCTTTTTGATGTAGGAGGTTGAGACAGGTTTTTAGATGAAAAGGGTGGAAGGATTAGGGTAGGAGGTTGTGAACAGGAAGGGGAAGTAGGATTGGGAGGAGGAGAGAGGAGATGTGGTTGGAGAGAAGGTCTTGTTAAATTCAGCTATGGAGTTGGTAAAACGGAGTTGAAAAGAATTGCTTAATTTGTGTCAGTTTTATTGTTGTCAGAGACAGGGACTGGATTTGGTACCATAGTACAAAAGAGGAGTTGATGGATTTCCAAGGGTATTTAGGGTTTTTGAATTGTGGGTAGCCTGTGGTTTGGTGTAATGAGTTCTTATCATTTTTGTAACATGCTTTTTGGTTAGACTCTTGATTGTCTACATTTAAGGAGGAGTATGGGCACTTATTTTTTAGTGAAGTTTCCAGGTCTTACCTCTTTGTGGTGTAAGTGTTTGGTGTCCTTTTGTTAGCCAGGGAGGTTAGGTTTATTCGTTTTGTTCTAGGTGGGGCTGGGTGTTTAGGATGCCTAGAAGGTAGTATTGAGGGGTCTAAGGCATATCTAGTGGGATTTTAGGTTGTCCAGTTCTTAGTTTAGGGTTTCAGAATATAGAAGGGTAAAAGTTAGTAAGGTTCACAGTGTGAGTGTATTGATGTTAATGGGGAGTGGTGAGTAGCTCGGTGAGAGGTTACTGTTGTTGAGTTACAAGTGTGAGTGTATTGGTGTTAATGAGGGAGTGGTGAGTAGCTCGGTGAAGGGTTACTGTTGATAAGGTTACGAGAGTGTGGGTGTATTGGTGTTAGAGAGGGGAGTGGTGAGTAGCTTGGTGAAGGGTTACTGTTAGTAAGGTTACGAATGTGGGTGTATTAGTGTTAATGAGGGGTGGTGAGTAGCTCGGTGAGGTTACTGTTAGTAAGGTTCTGAGAGTGTGGGTGCATTGGTGTTAATGAGGGGAGTGTTGGGTAGCTCGGTGAAGGGGTTACTGTTAGTGGAGTTCACAGTGTGAGTGTATTGGTGTTGGTGAGGGAGTGGTGAGTAGCTCGGTGAAGGG
>NW_025058176.1:0-6444 GCF_019279795.1 Protopterus annectens | reverse complement strand
GCAGTCTTTCAATTTCTTTTACCTTATTTCCCAGTTCTCTATAAAACGTTTTGGTTCATCAATAAATTGCTTTTTGCACTTTTCCTTTATGTTTATCTTGTATCTTCTAAGTTCTGCCTGTGCTGAAATTTTTAGTATGCTATTTGCAATAGTGCATGATAGATCCTGGTCTGTTCTAATATTGTGCATTGCTTTTATCACATCTATGTTTCTTAATATTTTTGTTGATCTATTCCCTCTTCTATAGTCTAACAGTAACACTTCTTGTCTTAACTGCGTTATAATTTTCCTTATGCGATATTTCCATGATGGTATTCGATTTTTCCCCTTCCTTTCCCTCACTACCCAGTGTTCTTATGGTAGAACTTTATCAGTTATTAATTTAGCTGCACAGTAATACATCCTGTTTACTTCTGTTATATTGCATGGATCTCTGTGAACAGTTCTAATTACTGTGTTCATCTCTTTTATCAAACAACTGACTTTTTGGGTTTTATTAACCTTCTGTAGTCTATTTCTTTCATTGATCTTGATATATCTGTCCATGTCTATTCTCTTAGCTCATTTTCTTCCAAACTGAGGCCACATCCCTTGTTTTCTAGTTGTATAGATTGGGAGATGATTACTGAGACAATCAGACATTGTACCTCTGATGATGGTGTATTTCTAGGATCTGATACTGGGATCCAATCTAATAGAGAATTAGATGTTTTGCTCTTATGTGTGGGTCTATTAATTGTGTGAAACCCAATAAGTTCACTCTAGATGTAGGGGAGTTAGAGTTTATACCAATCAACTGACATTCACATCACGTAGTAGTAGTGTTATGAATATCAAATGTAGGATATCTTCCAGTATAGCTGTACTGTTGCCAGGAGGGATGTAAAGAACAGTAATACATATTATTTTATAACTGTTTAATTACAGGAAAGTAATAAGAAGCTCTGCTGAACTGAGTTTTGGTATTGGGTTGCTGAAAGGAGAAATATGGTAGTTATTGTAAAATATTAAAGCAATAACACCACATTTTCACTTTATATGGTCATTACTGATGATATTAAAGCTGGGAGGTGTAATTGCAGTCGTTTATGCTGGGTTTGAGCCAAGCTTCAGTTACAACAAGAATATCAAGCGTATGTTGGGTTATCCGGCCATTTAGTTCAGCAATTTTATTTCTTAAGCTTCCACCCTAAAATCAGAGTATAACAGAGTAATCAGTTTATAGCCAATACAAAACAATTAACTGACAGGTACAAAGTAACAGGCCTTCTTTCATTCCCTGAATGAAGAAACCTGGCAGTGGGAAGACTAAGTAACTGGCATATACAGTGTAGCTAATCTATTGGCCCTTGTGGCAGAGCTCCTGCAGTACTTGGTTTGTTAAAATACCGTAAAATAAAACTAAAACATTTCCATCATACATGACCTTAGACTTTAAAATGAGTCATAGGTAGCAGTCTACATTTTGGTATTTTACACAATGAGGAGAGAAACTCAGGTCAGTAAGTCTCATTTGTGTGTGAAGACTGGTGGTTTGGTAATTTATAGAACTGAGATAGAATGATGTATGCACATCATTCCCTATAATGGCCACAAGGTGGCAGCAGTAGAGCATCTGTAACTAGAAAAACAGAAAACACTGTAGCACATCGGCAGGTCAAGACTCTTCATTGATTGTTTTATTATGTACAATGATATCTTACTACTTATTATGTGCAATAGTACATACTCTTTACTCAGCGTAAAATCTGAAAGGATATGTTATGCAGGTGGCCCGTGCAAAGCTGGGTTTGCTTATGTTTGAGTAGTCAAACTTAGGTGACTTTATTTTAGATCTGTTGAAAAGTTAAGATATTACAAATGAAATGATGGGTTTCTGCTGCAATGGCAGTTATTTTTGGTACTGGAATGTTAGTAACATTCTCTTCTAATTCAGAATAGTAGGCCAGAGTTACTTAGCAATGCCACAGATGTCAGCAGACATACCAAGGGCTAGATTCATAAATTTCACCAAATCATAGGATAATAGGAAGTTACTAGGTTATTGGCCCTGAGGCCCTTACAAGCTTAGCCAAGAATTTAGCTCATGTTCTGACAAGTCAGCACCCGATACCCCAGTCCAGCAAGGACACAGGTAGAACACCAGGGCTGTATTTACAGTTCCCCATCCAGTTATCCAGGTTGCACTTAAAAAGGGTTAATGAGGTACTCTGCTTGATGTGCAGAGGAAATCAATTCCACAGCAGGGGGAGTATCTGGGACACAAATCTGTCCTGCCAGGAAGTCCTATTAATGTCACAGACCAGGTTGAGGTCACGTGTGTGGGTTCCGCGAGTGAAGCTTGACTTGGATATGCAGCAGTCCCATCAGGACGGGGTCTGAGATTGCTTTCTATGCCATACAGAGGTCACCTCTGAGGAGTCTGTATGAGACAGAATAGAGGGACAGGGCCTTTAGCCTATCTGTGTAGGGTACATGTTTAAAGCCCTGGATTCTCCTGGTGAGGAACCTCTGTGGTCTCTCCAGCTGCTGCATTTGCTTTATGAGGTACATGCCAAAAGGGGCATTGTACTCAATAATGGGTCTTATAAGGGAAGAATACAGGGATGTTATGACCACCTTGTCCCTGGATGAGATATCTTTACTAATGAGGTGGGCCATGTAGAAAGCTTTACGTACAACAGAGGCAATATGGCGGTCAAAAGTCAGTTTGGTATCAACCTGTGTGCCCAAGTCCCTCATGACTGATTGCATGCTTAGGACCTTGCTATTAATGTGATAATTTATGGGGATGTCACTATCCCCAAAGGGGATGATGATGCATTTGTTGGCATTCAGTTTGAGGCCATGTTTCTGGCACCAGTTATTTGATTTGTTTGGGTGAGACCCTCTTGGAGGATGTCCACATCACTAGGGGAATTGATGACAGCACCCAACTTGCAGTCATCTGCAAACTTGGCCAGCCACTGGTTTTGACCTGCACCTCAGAAAAGTATATCTCAAATAACAGAGGCCCCAAGACTGAACCGTGGGGTATGCCGCTTGTTACAGGTCTACTGCTTGAGTTGGCTTCCCCTATTTTGACTAGGTGGGTTCTGTCAATCAGTCAGTTTGCTACCCATCTGGTAACATATGGATTGATGCCTAGTTGAGAGAGTTTATCTGTTATACCCGAGTGAGGAATAGTATCAAAGGCTTTGGCCGGGTCGAGGTAGGCGGTGTGCACCGTCTTCCCCTCATCCATAGCCTTGGTGACTGTCTCAAAGAAGTTAACCAAATTGACAGGGATGGCATTACCTCCCTTTGATGAAACCAAACTGTGTGGGATCAAGTGTCTGGAGGTTGCCAATGTCCCTGTTAATGAGGTCCATGATAATCCACTCCATGTCCTGCAGATCAGGTTAATTAGGCTGATGGGTCTATAATTTCCTGGCTTGGTGGGCGCTCCACCTTTGTGCAAAGGAATGACAGTGGCTGTCCTCCACTTGGCTGGGATGAAGCTGGTACTCAGGCTTTGGGTGAACAGGGTGTCTAATGGTGCTGCAAGTTTCTGCCTTAGATCATGTAGGATGCAGCCTGGCATGTTATTGATCTAATGGAGGCTGCATTGTTTGCCTTTGAGAGGGCAGTGATGACTTGCTCCCTAGAGATGAGGGGAAGGGGGCAGGTGCTGGGGATGTCCTGATTTATTGATGAGGGACAGAGGGGTGAAGTTTCCACTGAACCTGCCTGCCAGCAGGTTGGCTATATCTATGGCGGGTATGTGGTGCCCTTGACTACCAGTTTTGAGCAAATCTGAGTGCTTCCTTTGAGACTGCAGACATATGTGAAGAAGGCCTTATGGATGTCTTCAGTAGATATGGCCAGTTTGGACTCAAAGTTTGCTTTGGAGGATTTCAGTAGTGCTCTTATTTGCTTGTTCAGGCTAAGGAGATATTGTTTCCAATTGTTACCTGTTCCTTCTTGGTCCTGGACAGCAATTTTTTTCTTTTATTATAGAGTTTATTTATTGCAGATGTCCACCAGACAGGTTTACTCTTCCTTGAGGACGATGATTTTGTCCTGTCGGGTATTCCTGATTCCATGCAGCTATATAAATGCTCGTAAAGTACTTTGGTGTAGGTTTGGACATATGTGCCAGTTCCTATGGAGGGGGATGGGGCTGTGAAGCTGTTTATACCTTCCCTCAGGAGGTTATAATCAGCTTTGGAAAAGTTTTTTGTTTGACCCCAGCTGGGTGGGGGGGGGGTCAGGGGAGATGGTGACTTTGAAAGTGACCACTTTGTAGTCACGTCTTACCAGGGAGGATTACACTGTAGGGATGCTGCAGTGGTTACTCATGTTGGTTAATACTAAGTCCAAGATATTTTTACCTCTTGTGGGGGTGCCGACCAGCTGGTCCAAGACATTTGCATTGACAAAATCAGGGAATCCCTGGGCATTTGTGTTATGGCATGAGTAGTTCTTCCATTCTATGGCTGGATAGTTAAAGTCGCCCAGGATTAGGGTAAAGGGTTAAATCTTGATAGATTTGAAGAGGTCCAGATAGGTGGATTAGGCATCTTGAGTCAAAGTTGGGGGCCTGTAGCTAGCTATGATATGAACATGGATCTTCTCAATGTCTCCTGTGTGTCATATTGTTTGACCAGCCTGGAGGTGTGTATGTCTTTTATATATATTGCAAATCCGCCTCCTTTTGCTTTGCTGCCCATGGATTGGGATCCGAATGTATGATAGGATGAGTAACCTGGTATGGATGGGGTGCTCTCCGCAGCTTTGAACCAGGCTTCTGTGACTGCACAAATGTCAGCATCTTCCAGGGTTAAGAATGCTTGCAATGATTCATGTTTCGACTCCTAGTTTCATAGGTTCATAGGTTGGTACTAGGCTATTGGCCCTAGGGCCTATACAAGCCTAGCCATAACAATTCCCTGGTTTCATGTTTAGGCTCCTAGCATTTAGCAGCATGACCTTTAATTTGTGTTTTGATGAAATTTTCATGTTGGTAGTTTTGACCTTATGGCATTGCCTAAAAAAGGCACTATGGGGGAGGCAAGAGCCTTTGCCAGGAGCCAAAAGCCCAAGGGAGACAGATGCAGGCCATCTTTGGCAAAGCACTGTGGTTTGTCAGTCATGTCTTCCCAGGCTGTCAGGTACTGGATCCCCTTGGAATGACACCAGAAACTAAGCCAATTGTTAAAGTCAATCATTTTCTGTTTGTATTGAGGCATCATTATAGGTGCTGGTAGAATGCTGCTTAAGGCTAGGACCATACCTTCCTGGGACACATATTCAGTGAGCTCGATCATGTCTCTCTTCATATAGTCCAGGGAGGTACATCCCAAGTCATTCATGTCAACATTGACTATGACAGAGTCATAACAGTACCTGTTGTTGAGAGACTTGAGTGCATGGGTGATATGGTGGATTCTGGTACCTGACAAACAGCTAACTGTGACTTTCTCCTTATCCAGCCTGGTGAGGGGCATATCTGTGTGTCTCACAATGGAGTCTCCTATGACTAATATGTTGGGTTTATGTTTAGGCCCTAGTGGCTGTAAGATACAGGTGTGTGGACTATGTGCAGTGTGGTGGGCAGTGGAGTTCACGTGTGGTTTTGCCTTGGAGGTCTCTTTTGTTTGGGTATGTTTTTTGTTGAGGACCTCTGCATATGTGGGGTTATGTTGTGTAGGTTTGGGTGGTGTTTGAGGTGTGATGTTTGTGTTGACAACCTTCTCAGTTTCAGATATGCTGGCTTATGAGGGAGAGAGCATAGACTCTAGGTTCTTAATGTAATTGCATATCTCACAAATTGTGTTCCTAGGTGGTAGTAGTAGAGGGTTGTCCGTGTACATCAGGCAGTTGCTACACTGTCACAGGATGTAAGCGGTCCTGCACAAGGTGTGCAATATTCACAAAAATAAGCTGCATGACATGGCCAGACTAATTAGCATGGCAGGGCACAGCATATGCATCTATAATGACATGGTAATGAGCAACATTATTAAAATGAGAAAGACCGTTTATGTCAGACAAAAGAAGATGGTGTATAAATGCTGTGCAATGGAGCTGCACCTGCTGTATATTTGAACTCGTCTCATGTTCAGACAGAGGAGATTGCTAAGTAATGTCAGGGGACACAACAGCATTAGCAAATGTGTTTCTGCAGGAAGCTGTTTTAACTGCTGCTGCCATGCCTGATGGTGTACAATGTCACCTCAGAGTTGCTGGTCTTCTAACTATGCATAACATTTCATGGATTTTATAATACTGACATTCTGGACTGGTAGCATTCCTGTCTAGAAGCAGGTTGGAGGGAGCACAACAGAGAAAAAAAATCCCTCATTAGTCTCAACAGGCAACTCAAATCATGGAACTAGTCAAGTTCTCAAATGGTAAATATGAGACTAAAATAGCTTCCCAAGCAAAGAATAACCATAATGC
>NW_025058175.1:0-11335 GCF_019279795.1 Protopterus annectens | reverse complement strand
GGAATCAGTGACCACTTCTACCTAAAACAAAAATATATATAACTACTATGAATAAAAAAAAAAAGCAGTTGACTATTTCCTGACCTATAAAACCAACCTCATATATAAACAGCATACCTACTATACCATTTGATAAAAATATATAAAATAATATGAGACATCAGTGACCACTTCTAAAAAAACATATAAAGCAGGTACCCTACCTGAGGACATGAGTGACTACTTCCTGACCTACAATCAACCATCTCCATATATATAAAGCAGGTACTATACCTGAGGACATCAGTGACCACTTCCTGATCTATAAACAACCAACCCCCTGTACAGGTACTTTACCTTAGGACATCAGTGAAAACTTCCTAACCTATAAACAACCTTCCCCATATATATATTAAACGGTACCCTACCTGAGGAAATCAGTGACCACTTCCTGAACCATGAACTACCAACCCCATATATATAAAGCAGGTCCCTATCTGAGGACATCAGTGACCACTTCCTGACCAATAAAAAAACAACCCATATATATAAAGCAGCTACGCTACCTACGGACATCAGTGACCACTTCCTGACCTATAAACAATCAACCCCATATATATAAAGCAGGCACCCTACCTGAAGAAAACAATTACCACTCCCTGACTTATAAACAACCAACCCCAGTTATATATAAAGCAGGTACGCTAACTGAGGACATCAGTGAACAATTCCTTACCTATAAACAACCATCCCCATATATATAAAGCAGTTACCCTACCTGAGTACATCAGTGACCACTTCCAAACCTATATACAACCAACCCCATATATATAAAGCAGGTACCCTACGTGAGGACATCAGTGACCACTTCCTGACCTATAAACAACCACTCCCATATATATAAAGCAGGTACCCTACCTGAGGACATCACTGACCACTTCCTGACCTATAAACAACCATCACCATATATATAAAACAGGTACCCTACGTGAGGACATCAGTGACAACTTCCTGACCTATAAACAACCACCTCCATATATATAAAGCAGGTACCCTACCTGAGGACATCAGTGACCACTTCCAAACCTATACACAACCAACCCCATATATATAAAGCAGGCACCCTACCTGAGGACATCAATGACCACTTCCTGACTTATAAACAACCAACCACATACATATAAAGAAGGCACGTAACCTGAGCACATAAGTGACCACTTCCTGACCTATAAACAACCACTCCCATATATATAAAGCAGGTACCCTACCTGAGAAAATCAGTGACCACTTCCTGACCTATAAACAACCATCACCATATATATAAAACAGGTACCCTACATGAGGACATCAGTGACAACTTCCTGACCTATAAACAACCACCTCCATATATATAAAGCAGGTACTCTACCTGAGGACATCAGGGACCACTTCCTGACCTATAAACAACCAAATCCATATAAAAAGCATGAGTGCGTTGCCTGAAAAAAATCGGTGACCACTTCCTCCGCCTATAAAACCACCTCCATATAAAATAAAGCTAGGTACCCCACTACAACAGGACATCAGTGACCACTTCCTGACCTATAAACAACCACCCCCATATATATAAAGCAGGTAGCCTACCTGAGGATATCAGTGACCACTTCCAGACCTATAAACAACCACCCTCATATATATAAAGCAGGTAACCTACCTGAGGACATCCGTGATCACTTCCTGACATATAAACAACCACCCCATATATATAAAGCAGGTACCCTACCTGAGGACATCAGTGACCACTTCCTGACCTATAAACAACCACCGCATATATACAAAGCAGTCACCATACCTGAGGACATCAGTGACCACTTCCTGACCTATAAACAACAACCCCCTATATATGAAGCAGGTACCATACCTTAGGACATCAGTGACCACTTCCTAACCTATAAACAACCTTCCCCATATATATTAAATGGTACCCTACCTGAGGAAATCAGTGACTACTTCCTGAACCATAAACTACCAACCCCATATATATAAATCAGGTCCCTACCTGAGGACATCAGTGACCACTTCCGGACCCATTAAAAAAAAAACATTTATATAAAGCAGGTACCATACCTGAGGACATCAGTGACGACTTCATGACCTATAAAAAACAATTCACATATATATAAAGCAGGCACCCTACCTATGGACATCAGTGACCATTTCCTGACCTATAAACAACCTACCTCACTTATATATAAAGCAGGCATCCTACCTAAGGACTTCAGTGACCACTTCCTGACCAATAAAAAAAACACCTCCATATATATAAAGCAGGTACCCTACCTGAGGACATCAGTGACCACTTCCTGACCTATAAACACCCAAACCTATATACAGATATAAAGCAGGTACACTACCTGAGGACATCAGTGACCACTTCCTAACCTATAAACAACCACTCCCATGTATATAAAGCAGGTACCCTACCTGTGGACATCAGTGACCACTTGCTGATCTATAAAAAATCAACCCAATATGTATAAAGCAGATACCCTACCTGAGGACATCAGTGACCACTTCCTCACCTATAAACAACCACTCCCATATATATATATATATATATATATATATATATATATATATATATATATATATATATATATACATATATACATATATCCCAGGATATATATATACATATATATATATATATATATATATATAGCAGGCACCTACCTAGGGACATCGTGTTGAGCCACTCCTGACCTATAGTGACTGTGGCCAAAACAGGACTTGCAAGAGTGCCCATATATATATATATATATATACATATATATATATATAAGCACTATATATATGCTGCAATATATATAATATATATATACATATAGCAGGTATCCTACCTGAAAACATGTAAAACACCACCATCATGTATGTATATATGTAAAGCAGGCACCCTACCTGAGGACATCATTGACCACTCCCTGACCTATAAACAACTATCTCCATATATATAAAACAGGTAGCCAACTAGAGGACATCAGTGACCACGTCCAGACCTATAAACAACCATCCCAATGTATATAAAGCAGGTACCCTACCTGAGGACATCAGTGACCATTAACTAACCTATATACAACCAACCCCATATATATAAAGCAGGCACCCTACCTGAGGACATCATTGACCACACCCTTACTTATAAACAATCAACCCCATATATATAAAGCAGGTACCCTACCTGAGGACATCAGTGATGACTTCCTGACCTATAAATAACCATCCTCATATGTATAAAGCAGGTACCATACCTGAGGATATCAATGACAACTTCCTGACCTATAAACAAACAACCCCCATATATATAAAGCAGGTACCCCAACTGAGGACATCAGTGACCACTTCCTAACCCATAAACAACCAACCCCATATATATAAAGTAGGTACCCTACCTAAGGACATCAGTGACCACTTCTTGACTTGTAAACAACCATTCCCATATATATATGAAGCAGGTACCCTACCTAAGGACATCAGTGACAATTTCCTGACCTAAAAACAACCAACCCCATATATATATAGGTTCATAGGTTAATAGGTTCATACTAGGCTATCTGCCCTAGGGCATTTATAAGCCTATCATTGAGAAAGGGTTTTTATACCTGAAAGCTTTGTGTCATATGATAAAGGTGTTTTTTTACTCAACTTTTTGTCGTGGTTTTGACTATTCAGCAGTGTTTCTTTGACGCATTTATAAGCCTAGCCAGAGTGTGTTTGGCTTTCGCCACCCATTTTAAATTAATTTTGCTATGCCCTTTTTCAAGGTTAGTATACTGTGCCTCTGTCTAACAGTGACACAGAAGTGATACCCAGGGTAAACCTACGATCTCCCATCCACTCATCAAGATTCCTCTTGAAGAGAGTCAATGAGGGACTCTGCCTAACCTGTACTGGGATTTTATTCCAGAGTGAAGGGAGCCTCTGAGTTATGAATCTGTCCCTCCAGCATGTCCTATTTATTTCAGTGCTTTGGTTCAAGTCTCTCAAGCGCGTAGCTCGATGGGATTTGGATTTTCTGAGGTGCAACATGTCCATTAATTCCGGGTTGGACATGGCTTCTCGTCAGGCACAGATGCGCCTCTGAGCAGGCGGTATGCCACTGAGTAGAGCTGGAGTTTCTTTAAGCGGGCAGCATATGGCATCTGTTTGAACCCTTTGATCCTCTTGGTGAGGTACTTTTGGGGTATTTACAGTTGCTGCAGGTGTGAGTGAGTACATCCCAAAGGGGCATTGTACTCAATTATGGGCCTGATGAGGATGAGTAAAGGCACGATGACCTCCCTAATCTAGATGTGAATCCCTTCATGATTAGGTGGGCTATATAAAATTTTTCTAACTACTTTGGCCATGTAGTTTGTCAAATGAGAGATTGCTATCAACTTGGGTACCCAGGTCCTAATTACTTCTTCTGTACTTAATGGATTACCACCTATGTGGTAATTTGTGGGCACTTTGTTTTGCCAAAGGGATGACTATACACTTTCTGGCGTTTAGCTTGAGGCCATGTCTCTGGCACCAGTTGTCTGTTTCTATGAGGCCCTTTTTTTGGCAGGATGCTTGTGTGCCTGGAGAGCCGATTATGGTGCCTATTTTGCAGTCATCTGTGAACTTGAGGTCAGCCACAGTCCTTCCGTGTTGGCCTGTACCTCCGAGAAATATATACCGAACAAGAGGTCCCAGGACTGAGCCTTGTGGGATGCCACTTGTAACTGGTTTGGAGCCTGACATGGCTCCAGCAATTCTAACCATGTGGGTTCTGTCCTTGAGCCAGTTGCAACCCATTTAGTGACATAGGGGTTTATATTTAAGCTGGTGAGCTTATCTATAATGCCAGAGTGGGGTATTGTATCAAAGGCACTGCGAGGTCCAGGTAGGCTGTGTGGACCACCTTCCATTGCCAATGGCCTTGGTGACTGTTTCAAGAAATCAACCAGGTTTAAGAGGCAGGATCTGCCCTTAACAAAGCCGAACTGGGTAGGATCCAGTGTCTGTAGCCAATATCTTTATTTATGGGGTCCATGATGATCCGTTCCATAGCTTTGCAGACCAAGCTAGTCAGGCTTATGGGGCGATAGTTTCAGGATCCGTTGAGGCACCACCTTTGTGGAGGGATCACTGTTGCTGTCGCCACTCTTTGGGTGCATATCCTGTAGTAAGGCTGAGATTGAAGAAGTAGTTTTATATTTGGGTTTAGCTCTTCTTGGAGTTCATGTAGGATGCAGCCGGGACACCGTCTGGTCCCATTGATGCTGTGTTTTTGCTTTGGAAGGGCAGCTCTTACCTGAGCATCTGAGGATGTCAGGGGCTGCACTCTGCTGAGATAGATATTTGCCCTTTTTGGTGGGGAGGGAGAAGTTTTGCGTGAACCTGTCAGCTAGGATGTCACAACAGGTTTGGTGTATTTTTGTCATTTGGACTAATTCTGAGCATATTGGGGAATTTCCACCCAGGTTCCTAACATAACTAAAAGCCTTGTGATTATCCTTAGTGTCCTGTGCAATTTTCTCTCGAAGCTGGCCTTAGGCGATTTTATGAGTGCCCGTAGTTTTTGCTAATACTGATCGAGATGCCTTCCTTTTTGAGTTTTGCTCTATCATGTAGTAACTTCCTCCTTCTATTGTATGGTTGTTTATGGCTGAGGTCCACCAGACAGGGCGTCTGCCTTTGGAGGTGGGTCTTGGTTTAAATTTGGGATTGCATGATCCATGCACAATTTTCCTGAAAGGTGTTCATAGAATCTGCATTTATAATAGTTCACCAGTCTGGGCTGTATTTTCCACAGGCCGGGGCTTTGAAGGATTCCACCTCGGTTTTTGAGGTGTGAATTTGCTTTAGAAGTTTTCACTGTGGTTTTCAGGGCAGGGGTGGAGTTGGGATGTGAATATCCAGTGAGATTGGTTTATGGTCTGATCTTACCAGTGGGGATACACTTCTGGTCTGGAGCATCAAGTCCCCATGTTGGTGATGATCAGGTCAGTATGTTTTCACCCTCTTGTGGGAGTGGTAACAAGTTGTTCCATAGCATTTGAGTTTTATAAATTCTAGGAACCTTTGGGCTAGAAAGGTGTTGGAGGTAGAGTAATGCTCCCAGTCTATGTTTGGGTAGTTGAAGTCACCCAATATAATGGTGTTGCAGAGAGAGACCTTCACATTTTCCAGTATTCTCAGGAAGGCCGAGTGGGGTTCCTGGGTTTGGGAGGAGTGGTCTGTAGCAGGCTATAAACTGGAAGGCAGTTTACCCACTGTTAGTTGCACATGGATAGTCTCTGATGCTTTGTTGCTGCCACCAACCTGGAGGTGTAGGTATCTTTGGCGAATATTGATACTCTCCTTCTTTGGCCAAGTACGGTCCAAGTTTTGGGGCCGAAAAGCATGGTATGAGGTATAACCTGGTAGTGCTAGGGTGCTCTCGGGAGCCTTTCACCAGGTTTCTGTTACTGCACAGATATCGATGCTGTTCCTCCATACTAAGGAGAGTTTTCCAGTGTGTGCATCTTGAGGTTTAGACTTCTGGCATTGAGTAGCATTACTGTTAGTTTCCTATCCCTTGTGATACCTATGGAGGTGGGTTTGCCTTTTGAGCCTTGCCTAAAAAAGGCACTATGTCGGTAGCAAGAGCCTTTGCCAATATCCGAATGCCCAAAAAAGTAGGTACCCTACCTGAGGACATTAGTGACCACTTAGTGACCTATAAACAACCAACCCCATAAATATAAAGCAGGTACCTTACCTGAGGACATCAGTGACCACTTCCTAACTTATATACAACAAACCCCATATACATAAAGCAGGCACCCTACCTGAGGACTTCAGTGACCACTTCCTGACCTAAAAACAATCAACCCCTTATATATATAAAGAAGGTAACCTACATGAGGACATCAGTGACCACTTCCTGACCTAAAACAACCACCCCCCATATATATAAAGCAGGTATCCTACCTGAGTACATCAGTAACCATTTTCTGACCTATAAACAACAATCCCCATATATATAAAGCAAGAACCCTACCTGAGGACACCAGGGACCACTTCCTGACCTATAAACAACCATCACAATATATATAAAGCAATTTTCTCATGGTACATCAGTTACATGACTTCCCTGGCACCTAAACAACCAGCTCCATATAAATATCAAGCAGGTACCCTACCTGAGGACATCAGCGACCACTTCCTAACCTATAAATAACCAATCCCATATATATAAAACAGGTATCCTACCTGAGGACATCAGTGACCACTTCCTACCCTATATACATCCAACCCCATATATATAAAGCAGGCACCTTACCTGAGGACATCAATGACCACTTTCTGACCTATAAACAATCAACCCCATATATATAAAGCAGGTACCCTACCCGATGATATCAGTGACCACTTCCTGACCTAAAAACAACCATCCCCATATACATATATAACAGGTACCCTACCTGAGGATATCAGTGACCACTTCCAGACCTATAAACAATGAACCCCATATATATAAAGCAGGTACCCTACCTGAAGACATCAGTGACCACTTCCTGACCTATAAACAACCACCCCCTATAAGGAGGAACCCTACCTGAGGACATCAGTGACCACTTCCTGACCTATAAACAACCATCCCCATATATATATATATATATATATATATATATATAGCAGGTACCCTACCTAAGGACAGCAGTGACCATTTCCTGACCTATAAACAACCAACCTCACATATATATAAAGCAGGCACCCTACCTGAGGACATCAGTGACCACTTCCTAACCTATGAACAACCATCCCCATATATATAAAGCAGGTACCCTACCAGAGGACATCAGTGACCTCTGGCCTCAAGCAACCTATAGCCCCTTATATATAAAGCATGTTTCTGCCTGGGGACATGCACTGACCACTTCCTGACTATAAACAACTTCCATACAAAATATATAAAGCAGGTACCCAACCTGAGGACATTAGTGACCACTTCCTGATCTATAAACAACTAACCCCATATATATATATATATATATATATATATATATATATATATATATATATATATATATACTCTCTCAAATATTCTATCTAGGCACAACATTGACCACTTCCTGATCCTACCAAACAACCAACACCATTTATATAAAGCAGGCACGCTACCTGAGCACATCAGTGACCACTTCCTGACCTATAAACAACCTACCCCATATGTATAAAGCAGGTACCCTACCTGTGGAAATCAGTGACCACTTCTTGACTTATAAACAACCAATCCCATATATACTCGGCAATTGCCAATCTGAGGACATCAGGGACCACTTCCTGACCTATCAACAACCAACCCCATATATATAAGGCAGTTACGCTATCTGAGCACATCACTGACCACTTTGTGACCTATAAACAACCATCCTCATATATATAAAGAAGGTACCCTACCTGAGAACTTCCGTGACCACTTCTTGACCTATAAACAACCACACCCATATATATAAAGCAGGTACCCTATCTGAGGACATCAGTGACCACTTCCTGACCTATCAACAACCAACCCCATATATATAAGGCAGTTACGCTACCTGAGCACATCAGTGACCACTTTGTGACCTATAAACAACCATCCTCATATATATAAAGCAGGTACCCTACCTGAGGACATCAGTGACTACTTCCTGACATATAAACAACCATCACCCTATATATAAAGCAGGTACCCAACCTGAGGACATTAGTGACCACTTCCTGATCTATAAACAACTAACCCCATATATATAAAGCAGGTACCCTACCTGAGGACATCAGGGCAGCTTACTGACCTATAAACAACCAACCCCATATATATAAAGAAGGTACCCTACCCGAGGACATTACTGACCACTTCCTGATGTAGAAAAAAACAACCCCATATATATAAAGTGGGTACCCTACCTGCGGACATCAGTGACCACTTCCTGACCTATAAACAACCGAACGTAGATATATATATATATATATATATGAATATAGATATATATATATATATATATATATATATATATATATATATATATATGTATGTATATATAAAGCGGGTACCCTACATGAGGCATTAGTGACCACTTCCTGATCTATAAAAAAAAAAAAAATCTATATATATATATATATATATATATATATAAATATATATATATATATATATGTATATATAAATATATATATATATATATATATATATATATAATCTATATATATATATATATATATATATATATATATATGTATATATATATGTATATACTATATATAAAGCAGGTACCCTACCTGAGGTCATCATTGACCGCTTCCTGACCATACCGCAAACAACCAACCTCGCATATGTAAAAACCCAGTTACCCTACCTGAGTACACAAGTGACCACTTCCTGACCTCTCGGTAACCTATCCAAAGACATCAGTGACCACTTCTTGACTTATAAACCACCAATCAGATATATATATATATATATATATATATATATATATATATATATATATATATATATATAAAGCAGGTACCCTACCTGAGGACTTCAGTGACAACTTCCTGACCTATAAACAACCACCCCCTTATATATAAAGCAGGTACCCTACCTGAGGACATCAGTGACCACTTCCTGACCTATAAACAACCAACCCCATATATATAAAGCAGGTACCCTACTTGAGGACATCAGCTACCACTTTGTGACCTATAAACAACCACCCCCTTATATATAAAGCAGGTACCCTACCTGAGGACATCAGTGACCACTTCCTGACCTAAGAACACGGCATAGCCCATATATATAAAACAGGGTACCCTACCACAGAAGACATTAAGTGACCTCTTTTGTAACCTTCAAACAACCACCCCTTTGCCATATAAAGCAGGTGCCCACCTGAGGGACATCGAGACAACTTCCTGACCTATAAACAACCAACCCATATATATAAAGCAGGTACCCTACCTGAGGACATCAGTGACCACTTCTTGACTTATAAACAACCAATCCCATATATGTAAAGCGGGTACCATACCCCAGGACATCAGTGACCACGTCATAACCTATAAACAGACTAGCGAAAAAACAAAACAAACCATAAATGAAAAGCAGGACCTTGTCAGAAAAGTAACTCAACAAAGAACACATACCATATATATAAACAAGCTAGCCACAGAAATCTGACTTCTTAGAATGTAAAATAAACACACACTCCAAATATATCGGAACAATCAGGAAGTGACATCTTCCTGTTTCCTAAGATACATCAATTATAAAATTATAAAATTACAAATTTATACAGAAGTATAAACATGTACCTCAATACACATCCTTTCTAACCATAAAAATTATTAAAATTTTATAAGAAACATATGTGTGAGAAACATGTATAAAAGCATGTATTATAAAATACATCAAAAAATAAAAGGGACCAGCTAAGCTGTAAGTTTAAGAATATGCAGCGTTGAAAATTACTGTGTTCTTTATGGTAGGTGTATGTTTGAGCCCTTATACATGAAACCTATTTTGTGCTAGAAATATATCGGTACTGCCATATTATATCTTTTTCCACATCTTCGATGTGAAACAAATTTAATCTATGAATGTTTGCTGTTTTAGAAAAACAATTTTTTTACATATAACTTACTTTGTAAAAGTCTGACAAAGTAGTTACTTGTAATTTGTATGTCACATATTCTTAAACTTGCAGCTCAGCTGGTCCCTTTTATTTTTTGATGTATTTTATAATACATGCTTTTATACATGTTTCTCACACATATGTTTCTTATAAAATTTTAATAATTTTTATGGTTAGAAAGGATGTGTATTGAGGTACATGTTTATACCTGATAATAAATTATAATTTTATAATTGATGTATCTTAGGAAACAGGAAGATGTCATCCTGATTGTTCGATATATGATTTGACTTCATTTTACATCCTCTGAAGAAGCTACAGATTTCGAAACCGCAATAAACTGCATTAAGGAGTTCTTTTGTTGAGTTACTTTGTCTGACAAGGTCCTCGTTTCTTTCATTTCATAACCTATAAACAACCAACCCCATATACATATATATAAAGCAGGTACCCTACCTGAGGACATCAGTGACCATTTCCTGACCTATAAAAAAACAACCCCATATATATAAAGCAGGTACTCTACCTGACGACATCAGTCACCACTTCCTGACCTATAAACAACTAACCCCATATATATATAAATCAGCTACCCTACCTAAGGACATCAGTGACCACTTCCTAATCTATAAACAACCAATCCCATATATATGAAGCAGGTACCCTACCTGAGAACATCAGTGACCCTTCCCACCAAAATAAAACCA
>NW_025058174.1:0-5613 GCF_019279795.1 Protopterus annectens | reverse complement strand
GTAAGCTACCCCCAAGAAAATTTGATTATTTTTTTCATAGGTTATACTAGGCTTTTGCCCTAGGGCATTTATAAGCCTAGCCAGAGTGTGTTTGGTTTTTGAAACCCCTTTTTAATTTTGTTTGCTTTTTGGGGTTTTGGGTTTTTTTACTGTGCCTCTAACAGTGACGCAAGTGATACCCAGGGTAAACCTATGATCTCACATCCACTCAAGATTCCTCTTGAAGAGTCAATGAGGGACTCTGCCTAACCTGGACTGGGATTTTATTCCAGAGTGAAGGGAGCCTCTGGGTTATGAATCTGTAGCATTTTTCCTATTTTTTTCGGGTTTTTAAAACTTTTTTTTTGGGCCATGTAATTAATATTTTTTTTTTAAAAGCCAAAAATGGTGAATCTGGATGTTTAAGGGGGAAGCAAGAGGCGGGATAGGGGTTTTTACCAAAAATTTGTTTGGCATCTGTGATTTTAAATGCTAGCATCCTTTCACTGAATTGTTCATGGCATGGCCCTAGGGCTTTTATAAGCCTACCAGAGTGTGGGCTTTTAAATTTTAATTTTTTCCTTTTTTTGGGGTTTGGGTTTTGCCTCTAACAGTAAAGTGTCCCGGGGTCCCCTATTACATCCACTAAGTTTCCCTTTTAATGGGGACCCCAAGGAGGGGATTTTTCCAAGGGGACCCTTTTTAGTCTGCCCCTCCAGTTTTTATTTAGTTGGGGTTTAAAAAGTTTTAGGAGCTTGGGGGGAGGATTTTCTGAGGCCATTAATTCCTTTAAGGCTTGGAGGGGGTCCCCTGAGTAGGGGATTTTTTTAACCCAGCATATGGCATCTGTTTGAGCCCTGTGATCCTCTTGGTGAGGTATTTTTGGGGCTTTCCAGTTGCTGCAGGTGTCTTAAGGTACATCCCAAAAAGGGATTGTATCCATTATGGGTATGAGGTGAAAAGGCTGTGACCCCCTGATCTAGATGTGAATCCCCTTTATGATCTGGGGTATATAAAAAGTTTTCTAACCCCCAAAGTTTTAAAAAGAGATTGCTATCAACTGTGTCCCGGTCCCAATATTGTATTGGATTACCATGTGGGAAGGGGGACTTGGTTTTCCAAAGGAACTATACACTTTTTTTTAGCTTGAGGCCATGGCCTGGGACCATTTTTTTTGAGGCCCCTTTGGGGTGCTTGGGAGCTGAAGAGTCATGGGAGTTTTACTTGGTAGCCCGTCCTTGTGTTTGTTTGGAAAAATACCCAAAAAAGAGGTTCGGGTGAGCCTTGTGGGGAAATTTTTCTTTTGGATCTGACTGGTCCCGCAATTCTCCAGGGTTTTGTTCAGCCAAAACCCCTCTGTGCTAGGGGGTTTTTTGCTGGTGAGCTTATGAAAATCCTGTTTTTTAAGTCTTTTGAGGTCCAGGAAGGCTGTCCACCTTTCAGTCAATGGTCTTTTTGTTTAAAAAATTTACCAGGTTTAAGACAGGATCTGCCTTTTAACTGGGACGGGGCTTGGTTTTATTTGGGTCCATTATCATCCTTTATGTTTCAGAAAGCTATAGGCTTATGGGGGGATAGTTTACGGGAGGACCACCTTTGTGGAGGGAATTTGCTTTTGGGTTTTCTTTAAAGGGGGTGAGATTCAGTTTTTGTTTTTTTCTTTTGAGTTCTGGAGGGGCCAGTCTGGTATTCAGTCTGTTTGTTTTTTGGAGAGGGTTTTTTCCTAGCATTTGAGATGTCAGAATGCTGGGAAGTATTTGCCCTTTTTGGGGGGCAGGGAGAATTTTGGCTGAACCCAGGGGGAAATTTAAGGTTTTCTTTATTTTAGTTTTTGGACTAATTTGAGCTTTCTGGGAATTCCCCCCCAGGTTCCAACATAATAAAAACCATTATTCTTGGTGTCCTGTCAATTTTTCTGGGTGGCCTTGACCATTTTTAGTGCCTGTAGTTTTTGTAATAAAAAGAGATGTTCCCCTTTTGGGTTTTGCCCATGTAGCCCCCTTTTTAGTTTGTTTTGGTGGGGTAAAACAGGATGTCCCTTTGGGGGACTGGGTCTTGGTTTTTTTTGGGGGCAGATCCATGCATTCCTGAAGGTGGAATGTGTTTAAAAGGATTCTGTGGCTGGGCATATTTTCCCAGGCTTGGAGGTTTTGGGGTTACCTTTTGGGTTGAAATTTTTTAGAGAAGCCTTTTTCCCGAGGGGGGGGTTAAATATCCAGTGAGATTAGTTTTTGGTCTGATTTTCCAGTGAGGGAAAACTAGCAGAGATCCCCATGTTGGTGGGGTTTCCCAAAGTTTTCCCCCCTTTGGGGGTGGGTAAAAAGTTGTTCCATAGCATTTGAGTTTATAAAAGGAACCTTTGGGGTATGTTGGAGCTAAAGTAATGCTCCCAGTCTGTTTGGGTAGTTGAAGTCACCCAATATAATGGTGTTTGGAGAGACCTTCATATTTTCCAGTGTTCTCAGGAAGGCCGAGTGGGGTTCCTGGGTTTGGGAGGGTGGTCTGTAGCAGGCTATAAATGAAGGCAGTTTTACCCACTGTTAGTTGCACATGGATAGTCTCTGATGCTTCGTGCTGTGCCACCAACCTGGAGGTGTGGGTATCTTCTTTTGTGGTTCGGTCAAAGTTTTGGGGCTGAAAAGCATGGTATGAGGTATAACCTGGTAGTGCTGGGGTGCTCTCGGGAGCCTTGAACCAGGTTTCTGTTACTGCACAGATATCTATGTTCTCCATGCTAAGGAGAGTGAGTGCGTGCATCTTGAGGTTTAGACTTCTGGCGTTGAGTAGCATTACTCTTAGTTTCTTATCCCTTGTTATACCTATGGAGGTGGGTTTGTCTTTTGAGCCTTGCCTAAAAAGGCACTATGGAAGAGCCTTCCAAACCCAAACCCCATAGGGGGCAACCCAAACCCAGAAAAGCAGGGGTTTTTAGAGCTTTCTCCCACTGCGGGCTTTTCCCTTTTAATGACACCAATATTTCCCAAAGTTGAAATTATCATCTTGTTTTCATAGTGCAAATTTTTGGTGAGGGTAAGATGCTACCAAGGTCAGGGTCAACTGCCTCCACATGCCGAGCTACTGTTCTTTCATGTAGTCCGGGGAGGAATCTAAATTCACCCATCAGGGAGATGACAGAGCTTTTGTACTTGCCGGGAACAATGCTTGTGTTATTTTCCTGCACCAAAAGGAGCTCACCATATCTTTTTTTCAGCCTGGTGGGGGGATGTCATTAAAGCTATTACAATTATCAGGTGTGTTTACCCTTTAAGGGGCGGGACTGTTCAAGCCCTTTTTATTTAAGTTTTTTTATTTTGTTACATTTCGGGGTGTCTGTTTTATCTGCTTTTTACAGATTTTATTTGGCAGCTGTTTGTGTGTTTTTTGTGGGTCTTTTAGACTAATTGTGAGGGGGTTTTCCTTCCCCTCCACTTCAGTACTTTAGAGTTTACCCCAGTTTCATATGTGCATCTCTCCATGTTGGAATTTTTTGGGGAGGAGGAGGGGGTGTTGTGACATGAGCATATTAAGCATATCTGGGTTTTTTCAAAAAACCCCAACTATTTGCATGAGCAAGCCCCAGTCTACAGAAAAATTGTTTAAATTCACCACTGCAATTAATCTTCACTCAGTCCCCATTACCCACCCATTTACAAAAAAGGGTTTTAATATTGAAAAATTTTGTCCCGGGTTAAAGGAACCTTAGATGCAAGTAAATGCAGTAAAGAGCAAAAATTTAACAGTTAAGTCCTAAAGATAAAACCCTTTTTTTTCAGGAGGAAGGGTGTCTTCCCACCTATGAAGGGGTTTGACTTGAATTTTTTTTTTTTCTAAAATGAGAGGGACCTTTTTGACCATAGATGGTTTGTCTTTCCAAAAATCTGCCATCAAATAACTGTTTCCTGCACCTAGGTCCTGAAGATGGCTGTTTCCGCATTTTATTTGAATTTCGGCTGTTTATTTTTTTACCTTTTAAGGCCCCTGTTAACTCATTCTCGACTGGTTTCTGTTGCTTTTTCAAGGGCTTGTACATTTTTTATTCGGGGAGCTGTTGAGTCCCCTACCCAAAATTAAAGTTTGTTTAAAGCTATCTACCACTTTTTTAATGCTGTGTTTGGGGTTTTATTGTGTTTTCCCCCTTTTTTGGATTGGGAAGGGAAGAGGGGGGTTTGGGTGTTGTCCTGCAAAGGCTTTGGTACTGGGCCCGGAAAAAGGCTGTGAGGGGAAAGCAAAGCTGCCAGGTTTTGTTTATCATTTTACTACCAAACTTTTTTTACTTTCAAGCAATTCTTGAAGATTTCATTTTAAATCAGGTAATTACCAGTTGCTTATTTGGGTTTTTCAAAGCCCGTTTAGGGAAACCCGCAGACCCTATTAACAAGAGGATGACCCTAAACAAAAATGATTGAGTTCCAATTTTTTTTTTCCTGAGAAATTCAGTACTATGATAATATTTGTGTTGTGCAGCTACATCTACAAATGGTGACACCAAATTGATTAAATGCTGCTACTAACTGGGATCTAATTCCTCATTCACTTAAATGGGGTGACCATGGTAGTTTTGATCTGGTCCTCTGAAAAATCATGATTGGAATGTGTGGTCAGTCTTGGGCACTGCTTGTATGCCAACTAGTCACAGAATCATTACACCGTTCCAAGGAGCTCTGGTGGCTTAATCAGGTTAATTTCCTACTATAGTAACTTCAGTTCAAAAACTAAATACAACTGGAGTGAAAAGTGTAGCATATCTAGTGGTGTATTCCATGGTTGTGGTGGTTAACCACATTATCATGATTGCGATGGAAGGGCAATACAGAAAGAAGCTGCTTTAACTGCGACTCATGTTGAGATTATAGTGACTGCACATGTAGTTTAGTATAATAGTTAAGATATTAGGAACGCCACACTCTGAACAGCCTAGGTTTGTAATACTGCTCCTCTGAAGCAGTCCAGTATTGTGCTCTGTGCTATTTGGCAGCTATTAGTCCCCTGACTAATTTTGTATGCTATGGTAAATGTGCTTTTCAACAAGTTTCTCCACAGTGATGAAATTAGGTGGAAAATTAGCATCTCGTACATACTGCATATCCTATGCAATTATCTTTGGGCAATCGATAGACTTTACTCCCATAAAATGTGAATTGCATAAACTAATCCACAATATTTCAAACAATGTAAATGGAAACCTGCACTAACTCCAAGATTGCATAGCTGTGGAGGAAGTGCAACAAATTGGATGCTGTATTGTTCCAGAACTGCTTTTACCATGGTCACAGTAACTTGAAACTTGTCACCAACCCCCTGTTCTGATTTTCTACATGGGATGGGTATCATGTCTGCTCAAGAGCTATACTCTGAATGTCATGCTTGAGTGTTTCAGTTCTGAGCACTACACTTCTGCCATTTGCTCTACAAATGCACAACTAGTTGGCAAGTGTATGAAAAGATGACCAAGGGCTAAAATGCACTCTGCAATAAACTAAGTGCCTAGTAACTCCCTCTTCACCTATAGTATCTTGGCAACTCTAACATTAGTCTATATACCACTTAAAAACCACCTTGCATTAGTACTGATACCAGCAACTTAATTTCCCTTGTACATAATTATAGGGATATTAATCCCACAAGCAGTTTTAA
>NW_025058173.1:0-6197 GCF_019279795.1 Protopterus annectens | reverse complement strand
TTTATATATATTTTTTTTTTTTTTTTTATATAAAAAAGGGGGATATATATATTTTTTTTTTTGTTTTTTTTTTTTTTTTTTTTGTGTTTTTGTTTTTATATATATATTTATATATATATTTATTTTTGTTTTTTTTTTTTTTTTTTGTTTTGTGTGTTTTTATATATATATATTTTTTTTTTTTTTTTTTTTTTTTTTTTTTTTTTTTTTAAAAAAAAAAAAAAAAAAAAAAAAAAAAAAATATATTTTTTGTGTTTTTTTATATTATATTTTTTTTTTTTTTTTGGTGTGTGTGTGTGTTTTATATATATATTTTTATATTATATTTTTTTTGTTTTGTGTGTTTTTTTTTTTATATATATATATATATATATATATATATATTAAAAAAATTTGTAAAAAATAAAAAATATATAAAAATTAAAAATAAAAATAAAATATATTTTTTAAAAAAAGGGAAACCAGCAGTTTCCCAAAAGGTTAAAACAAAGGCCCAAAAATATTTTGAAACCCCCAATTGAAAAACCAAAAAATAATAATTTAAAAAAAACCAGTATTTTTAAAAATAGCCCCTTTCAAACCACTGGTTTCTTAATTAAAACATTTATTGAACCAAAAATTCATTTAAAATAAAAAATCCTGTTCGGGTTAAAAATTAAAACAAAAAAATTAAAAAAATTTTAAACCCCCAATTAAAAAAAATTCTAAAAATATTCAAATTTAATAAAAACCCTTTAAACACTTTTTCATTAATAAAAAAAATTTTTGTTTTAAACCGGCCAAATTCTTAACTTAAAATCCATGAAATTAAAAGGAAAAATTATATTTTTAAAAATTTTTTACAAACAAACCCCAAATTTAAAATTTATATTTAAAAACTTTTCCATTTAAACTTTTTCAAATTTCTTTAAAAAATTTTATAAATTTAAAAAAAATTTTCCTTTTAAACCCAATTTTAAAAACATTTTTAAAAGGTTTAAAAAATTAAATTTTGTTTCAAAGGGCTTTTGGTAAAAAACTTTAAAATAATGAAAAAGTTCAAATTGTTCAAATTTCATTTTTACCCCTTAAGGCCTTTTTATTTGCCAAACCCCTAAAAAAAAAATTTATGATCGCTCTTTAATAAAATTTTTCAAAAACGTTTTTGGTCTAAACCCTTTTCATTTTAAAAAAATATTAAAGGATCAATTGTTAACACATTCCAATTTTTCTTATAATGTCTTACTATTTTAATAAGAATACTTAGTATATCTAGTCAAGAACCTGACCTGAGCATCACATGAATGGGGCTTCTTCTTATATGAATTCATGCCCCTATTCTTGCTCCTCACGCCATCAAGAGCCATAACCTGCATCTCATCTATCATGGTGCTATTATAGCCCCTGTCCTTAAATAACACTTTCATGACTTTGAATTCAATCTGTTTGTCTATAGGATCCTTAGATATTCTATTAATTCTAATGAACTGTCCCCTTACTATATTGGGAAATACAAATCTGGGATGCATGCTGGTATAGTGTAGCAATGCATTCTTTCAGCATGGTTTTCTAAACAAACCTGTAGAGATATCTCTATTCTCTTTCTTAACTATATTAATGTCCAAGAAGTCCACATGAGTATATGAATAATTCATTGCAAATTTTAAGAAACCCGTAGTGGTCTCTAAATAATCAACGAAAGGTAGAAGCTCTTCAGCACTTCCCTGCCAAAAGAGTAGGATATTATCCACAAATCGTCTATATAGTATCACCTGACTATAGAATGTACTGCCAAACATGAACTCCCTTTCCCAGTGATGAACCACCAAATTTAATAGGGGAGTTCTCGCACATGAAATTGGGCACCCATAGCGACTCCCCATTTCTGCATGAACAGTTTATCTTTGAATACAAAGATGTTATTAGTCAACACCATCTCTAACAATGTACAAATGAGTATTTGTTTATCAGTACTAATATCTTCCCCTGAACATAAGATCTCTCTTATCGCTTGGACCCCATAGTCATTCGGAATAGCGGTAAAGAGAATTTTAACATCCAATGTCACTAATAGGACTGATGAGTCAATGTTGTGAAATGTCATCGTAGCTAATTCATCCACCAGTTGATAACTATCCCTAAGTATAGTTGGTATCTTCCTGACCAAAGGTCCCAACATACTCTCAATAAAGATAGAAATTTTCTCCGTCACCCAAGCATTACCAGCCACTATGGGTCTCATCGGCAAAGGAAACACATTCTTATGTATCTTGGGAAGCCCTTTTATACTTGGTATAGTGGGAGTTTCAACTAAAAAATAGTTATAAAGTTCTTGCGTTAACTATCTACACATCAATAAGTCATATAACTCATTATGTATTCTAGCAACAACTTTCAAAAAATGTTCACGATTAATTTCACCATATGTAGAATCATCTTTCAACATATTAAACATATTCAAATTATAATCGGTGGTGTCTAATACTACTATCCCTCCCCCCTTATCTGCAGGTTTTATCACTATTTTATCATTATTAGATAAGGTTGTCTAAAGATAACTGTTGTTGCTTCACTCCAGATTTCAAAATATTTGCATCCAATACTGGCTGTATCAAGAAAGTATGAATAAAAATCATTTTCACATAGTCTGACAAAGCTAGTCTACATTATTAGGCATTACAGGGAACAAAAAGAGCTCTTTACATTTAAAAGTCTGCATCATTTTTAAACTCATATTTATCATCATTAGGAAACATTAACTTCAAAGCAACCATACGCCCAAAAAGTCTAAGTCAATTAATAATTCACTTAAGTCGCTCAACTGAGAAGGAATAAAGGAAATCCCTTTATTCAGCAGCACATAATCACCCGCATTCAGTTCAGTGCTGGAAAAATTAAAGACCAACTGATTCAATTCTTGGTTTTCTGTTTTGTACCTTGAGGCGCCCCTGAAAACTTCCGTTTTCTGCGGCCCCTGCTGTTCAACCTCGCACTCGTTGTATCCCGGAACTTCATGGGAAAAGAAAAAAACTGTTCCAGATTCTTATTAGGAGCTTTGGGTCTAGCTCCCAAGATAACATTGTCCTTAAGTTCACCTAGTGCCTGTTGATTCGGAGGAGTGTCAGCAACCGGTGAAGTAATTAAGTCAGACACTAACGGATGTGACGTATTTGATACACCTATTCCATTCACCTGGCTACCACCATTATCTTGAATGTCTCTTAAAGGGGTATTGTTCTCTGTAACAAAATCAGTACCACGTTGATTATTTCTATTCCTACCAAAAGAGCCATTAGTAACACTATGGCCACTTCTCTCCCCATTCTGATGATTTCTTGGCCAAAGAAAGACCTGTCCCGATGAAAAATCCCTATAGTCTCATTGCAGCTTCCGATATTTAATTTGCTGCAACTTATCACCGATGAGCACGGCTACTTATTATATATATTGTCAGTCTTTTTCCGGCTTACATCTCATAAGTGATGCGTAGATCTTTGTTAGAAGTCTCTACTGAAGTGAGCTTGGCTTCAATGGTATTAAGTATTCAATGAAGGTTCATATAACTATAGCTCAGTTCAAGATTTAACTTGCCACTTCTTTAATGGATCAGGTGGCTTCTCCCCGTAAATAAAGCATGCATAAAACCCTCATGCCAGCGGTACTAAATTGAAGTGTAGACTAGCTTCACATGTGTAAGTCTTTTGCCACTGAGAAGCCTCTGCAACTTGTGAGATTATTTTCTAATTCTCTGGTTAAATCATTAAACTCATTGAAGTTACCAATATTACCTGAATTAGAATAGTCTTAACAGATAAAGATAACTCAGTAGAAATAAAGGATTGTTCTGTGTTGTGAAGATATCATTCCATCTCCGGTTAAAGACTACTACTCTCAGGATTGTAGTCAAATTCAATACCAGAGTACATCCGTGTGTAAATGACAGCCAGTACTAAAAATCAAACAAATGTAGCAAAAAAGAAATACAGCAACCGTCCAAGGTACGTGGCCAAGCAAAGGTACAAAATGGATGTAAGCGAACTGTCACCACAGGAATAATAATATAATCCGGTATTTATTAAAACAAAACTTAGTGCAACCACCTGCGTAACTAGGTCTCCAATACATATTACTGAACCAAATCATTTATATATCCTGTTCAAATTTGTCAATTAAAAATCAAACAATTAAATAATCAAGCCTCAATTATTTAAAGAAACTTTCTAGTATATTGGCAAAGATGTCAGATACAACCAGAACACTGTTTTTTTTCACTAATGCATACTGAAGTGTAAAGTGCATCTGTGTCATTCTTTCTGCCTTTCCTTATTTTTTAAACAATTAGGCTCTTTTTGTTTGAGGCGTCCTGCTCTCCAGTCTTGGCTCAGATAGCTCCCCACATTGTGACATCAGCATACCACCTCCTACCATCATCTTTTAAATTCATTTCTAACTGACATTTCAGGATTATTTTTGCCTTCCATGGGAAACTTAACTGTCGTACTGTGGTTCAAAGCATTTGTGGATTGAACACTTGGTCAGTGCAAACTTTTTTGTGGTTTAAAAGAAGTATTTCCTCTTGGTAAATTTCACGCGTTTTTAATCTGAAAACCGCAGATGTAGGCAGTTTTTGTTACTGGATGAAAATACAGTAAAGGCATGCATCCAGGTGTCCTAATATTTTGTGAAAATCAACCACGTTCTGACTATCAATGCATATTAATCTGTTTTGTCAAGCAGAACAGGTTTTGTTATTAAATATCTAAAATTGGCAATGGATGCGAAATACAGTGAACTAGTCCTCTTCACCGTCAAAAGTACAGGTTGTGCTACAAAATAGCAAGCACTTTGGCAAGAAGTATATGATTTGGGGTATTTGAAAGAGTGCTTACCTGATGTGTTGCGAACTTGGATATTCTAGAGCAGCCCTTTTGCCACCATCAGCGGATGTTTATTTAAGGTTAACTGACACCCATCCACAAGCTGCTGTTACCGGAAATGTGACTTATATTAAAATAAATAGCCTGACTGGTGTCTGCATATTTTGATATCCAAATAATAATGGAAGTGTCACTGGAGATATGGTTTCTGAAACCGCTAATCTGTTTATCTAGCCTGAGGAAAGCCATGAATTTTGTTATATTGGGTTTGTACTTTTGCCTTGCCACATTATTTGACCCCACTACCGTCGTGATACTTTCTCTGACCTGTTCTGTTCCACATCTAGATGTTTCACACCACATTATTAAATACAGCTCTTTACTGAAATTATAACAAGCGACACTTGTGTTTATGAGTAAATTCTTAAAACAAGCTTTGGATAAAAACATTTTATCAATACTTTTCATAGTATCAGGAATCGTCATCTATTTTATTTAAAATACAGATGAATGAGTAAGCGTTAATTGTGTGCTTCTCTCAATGACCAGCTAACCATCATTTGTTTCTTTACCTGTTTTGTCCATTTGTCTTCTAGTTTAAGCTGAGAATTTCAGGCATGAATGTGGACACTTGCAGGCACATCAAACACTTTCAAAATGTATCAAACAAGAGCTGAAATGTGACTAACAAACTTTGTAATGAACACTTGCCTATTTTGTATATAAGCTTTGACTTTTGCACATCTTCACCAGATATAAAAGTACTAGAAAATGTAATTATCTACCAAATAATGAGGTACCACTTCATAGCATGATTACAAGGGACCTTGCAGTATCATTCACAAAGCGTCCATGTTTCAATCTGTTCTGTATGGATGAATGAGTGATGGATTCATTACTGAAAAAAATATTTATGTTCGTTTTGAGAAAAGAAAGTGCAAGTTCCACAGTGAGAATAATAGACTTTTCATTATAATTACGAAGCAAGGCACACAACGCAAGTCCGTTAAGCTTCAAAAGCAATTTAGCTGTCCTGACTATAATATATACAAAGTCAATGAAAATAGAAGTTAGAGCTCTATTTAATAAACAAGCACTTTGAAGGCCGTGTCCTTCCTTCCTCAGACAATACCATGTTGCATTAGGTAACTATACAACCCAGTATGCGGCACTCAAGCTTTTCTTGGGTCTGAGTCTGATCTGAAACAGTTGTAAGAAATTTGGCCGTTGAATGCTCAAACATTTGAAAACAAAAAACCCAAAGGGCTAAATTGATAACTTGAAAAGAAGTAACTAGAATGCAAGCTTTTTTACACTATATGTAAAACTAGAAAAAAATTA
>NW_025058172.1:0-6262 GCF_019279795.1 Protopterus annectens | reverse complement strand
CCAAAAAACCGCGGGGTTTTTAAAAATTTCCTTCGGGTTTGGTCTTGGGGTTTTTTAATTAAAAAGGGGCCCCTTTTTCCAGCCCCGGGGGAAAACCCCCCCATTTTCCTCAGTCTTTCTTGCCGGGCCCCAAGCAGAAGCTGTTGAAAGTGCCCGGTCGGATCCAGAAAATTACCAATATTTCAAGACTTCAAAACTAAGTCCCCGTTGGGGACCTTTTCTTGCCTCAGCCGATGTCAGAAAAAGTTAATAATTTTTTAACCGGAAGAAAACAAATACCTCATAAAGATTTCCACTCTTGTGCCTTGTTTAGGCCCAGCCCCAGCAGCCTGTTCGCCTGTGTTTTTTTCAACCAAAACCGCAGGCCGGTCGGAGTTTGCGAACAGTTTTCGGTTCTGATTTTGCGAATTATGCCGCCGGATCCTCCGTTTTCCCAATCTCCCCGAAAGAAAAAGACCGACATCGGGTCCGCGGTTTGGCAAACCAGGTTAAGCAACGGTGTCTCTTTGGGCCGAAACCGAAAAACTGTCAAAGTACAGCTGAATTTTCTACAACTGAGGCCCCTCTACCTTTTGAATCGGCCTCAGAAATTTTACCCTACGGTGGTTGCCACTGTTTTCAGACACCATTCCCTTGGATTTTGCAGGGCGCTAGGCCCCCAGCACCATGTCCATTAAGGCCTTGGGGCTAAAGCAGCCAAGACTACAAAAACAGTGCCTGTTAAACCCCCCACCAGGCCCCTTCTAGTTCTCAAATGCTTCCCTTGGCAAAAGTTTTTTCTTTAAATTTAGAGGATCTCAATCTCACCCAGACAGGGCCTCTCAGCCCCAGAGAAGAGACCTGGGGGCCCCTGAGCCAGTGTCCTCTGATGATTCTGCTGATGAATCAGACATAACTGACCAGCCAGAGGCTCCTTTTCCAATTTTGAAGATTCTGATGCTGAAGATCCATTCCAGCTGCTTCCCCCCCGAAGAATTCTCCTTTGGGGAAACCTTCATGCCATGGAGCAGTTCCAATGGCAGCAACAGGATTTTTTAGACTCCAGAAAAGACTTAGGACCTTTTGCACCTTCCCCAGCACAGGCCCTTAGCTATACCTCCTGTTTCTCTGTGGTGGATGATGCTTTCAATGATGTCTGCTCCCAGATTCTTTTCCCCAGCCCCTGCCAAACCAGACAGATTTTACAGGGTTGATACTCATCACCACCTTTCCCCCACTTGCAGACCCGAAACTATATCCCAGGGTCCCAAGGCAGTAGCCCACCACAGCTAAAACCCTATTCCTTCTGAAAGGGGCAAAGGGCTTAGACAGATGGGGGAAAAGGTTACACTTCAGCTACTCTCTCAGCTAGAGCTTTAAACTGTCAGTTTCACATGATACAATACCAAGAGTTTATGCTTGATCAGTTAACAAAAGCTAACCACTGATGAATCTCTTGATAAGAAATTTTATTAGAAATGGTAAAAACATACAACAGGTTAGTAACCATTCCTTAAAATGTGGCTATGATGCACTGGAGGCTTCATTTAGATCAGCCATGACTGGCACAGTGATAAGAAGGCATGCATGGTAAAAAAAAGCCCCGGATCATGTTAAAGCTAAGTTTAGATGCTCCTATGGATAAGAAAAGTTTGTTTGGACCCTGCCCGGGGTTATGAAGAAAATGGAAGAAAAGGCAAAATCTGTCAAACGGTTAAAGTTTTCCCGGGGTTTCAACCCCAAGGTTTAGCAGGAACTGGCCTGCCAAAATTGGTCCTTTCCTGACTCCACAAGATTCAAAGGGGCAGGAAAGACGCCAGAGGCAGAAACCAATCCAGAGGGGGGACAGAGGACGACAGTGGCAAGGTAACAACAGAGGCACAGACACAACCACTGCCACTACATAACACAACCACAGTGATTTAAACCCAAAACCGCCTACCAGGGAACAAATAGCAGCCCCTTAGGCGGAAAGTTAACCTTATTTTCAAAGAACTGGCACTACATAACAAAGACAAGTGGTTTTTCAAACCATAGATCAAGGTTCCCGGTTCCACTTCCACACTTTACCAGTCAAAGAGGAATGCCAAATCTACCTCCAAATCAAAAACAGAACAACAGATAATGGAGTTCAAACATGAGAGCTGTGGAAAAGGCCAACAGAACAAGGAAAGGGTTCTACCCCAGACTATTCCTACCAAAAAAGGGAAAAAAGTTGGAGACCAAGACCTGTCCACCTTAAATACATACATCATTGTCCCAAAATTCAAAATGCTGACCCAAAGCAACTTCTTCCCATGCTGGGCAAGGAGTGTTGGCTGGTAACTCTAGATCTCAAGGAGGCATACCTCCCGTCCCCATTCCCCAAATTTGCAGAAGATACCTCAGATTTCTTGCAGGATCAGAGCATATCAATTCTCAGCATTGCCCTTTGGCTTATCTACTCCCCGAGTATTCACAAAATGCCTGGCATCAGTAACCATTAGACTACAGGAATTCAAATTTACCCATACCTGGACGACTCCCTTACAAGGGGACAAAAAAAGAAATGACAAAAATTTAAAAAGGGTCATTTACTTGTCACAAGCCCTGGGATACACAGTCAATTTACAAAAGTCAAGGCTGATACCATCCCAAACAAGGACTTCTTGGGGGAATTGGACACAGTAAAACAAATGGCATTCCTAACTACAAAAAAACAAAAAGAACTCCCTCTTTATTTTTGGCCAACAAAACTGAACAAGTTAACAGCAAGAAAAGTACTCAGGCCTTGGGCTTCATGGCATCATGCATAATCTTGGTCCCTTTTGCCAGACTACATATGAAAAACTACAGTGGTACCTAAAGAATTTATGGTCCCAACACAGACACAGCCTGAAACAGAAACCCCACTAATTCCATGTTTAAAAACAGGAGTTCCTATGGTGGGCTCAGGCATGCCAGTCAAACCCAGGCCTTTTCAATGTCAAAAGCCAGACCATCACAACAGACGTTCAGACCTAGGAGGGGGGCCCATGCTGGACAAATGCGCAAGGATTGGGAAAAGGATCAACTTCACCTGCACATAAACCCAAAAAGAAATGCTGGCAGTAAAACTGGCAATCCAAAATTCAGACCATTTCTCAAAGGGGGCCAGTCAATGATAAAGACAAACAACACCACAGTCATGTGGTACATCAAAAAACAGGGAGGCAATCACTCATACCCCTTGCAGAATGACTTGGAGCTGTGGATGGCACTCAGCTACAACATCCAGTTACAGGCAATATTTGTACCAAAAGAAAATACTTAGCAGACATATAAGCAGAACCACTGGATGCCCACGAAGGGTGCACCCCACATCTTCAAGACCATCTCAAAGAAATGGGGAATGCCCCAAAAACTATTGCATCACCTCTCAATCACCAGCTCAAAAATTCTGCACAAGGACATTCCACCCACTAGCATGGAAAGTGGACCCCTCCTTCAGCTGGAAAGGCCTAACAGCATATGCATTCCCACCTCTTCCCCTTTATACACAAAGTACTACTAAAAAAACAAGGAAGGCCAAGGATAATCCTGATAGCTCCAAACTGGCCAAGACAACACTGGTACCCACTACTGAGGAGCATGTCTTTGGGAAAAATATGTAAACCCTGATGCCTTTGATGTTAACTCAGAACAACTACAGCATCATGCATCCAAACCTAAAAAATTGCAACTGACTGCATGGAACATCACATAGCAGCAGCTAACCAGACTTTCCCAAAGAGTTAAAGACATTATTCTTGAAACCCCAGACCTTCAACAAGAAGGAACTATGCTGGAAAATGGAAAAAGGGTTTTTCATTTGGAGTACTGAAAGAGGGAAAAAATGTGTCAAACATAGATATGCCCAACATTCTGGAGTACTGGCAACTTTTCATTCAGGCCTGTCCTACTCCTCCATCAAGATACATGCATCAGCTATTTCAGCAGAATACAGCTTTTATCCACCTGTTTTTCACCCTTTGCTCAGGCAGTTCTCAGAGGAATCAAGAATGTAAAAACCCCCAAGGAAACCACCATTACCAGCTTGGGACTTAAACTTTGTGCTAGAAAAGTTGACACTATCATTTGAACCAGCAGCAACAGCAGACCTACAACACCTGTCATGGAAAACTGCTTTCCTACTGGAAAACTTCAGCAAGGAGGGTTTGAACTACAGGCCTTAATGGCGTGCAACCCTTCCTAATCTTCCACCAAGATAGTGTCCATGAGGACTAATCCTACATTTATGCCTAAGGTGGTATCCAGAGTGTCAAACCAGGCAATCCACCTACCTACCTTCTTTCCCAACCCACAAAACAGAGGGAAAGAATACTGCATACCTTGGATGTACATAGACACACGCTACTACTTGGACAGAACAAAAATAGCAGAAAGACTGCCCAAACTTTTGTAGTATGCAACGGGAAAGGGGAAGGAAAAGCTATTTCCAAACAGACAATCTCCAAATGGATAGGAAATTCCCAAATTCTGTTACTCCTTCCATGGAAAACCAATTCCACAGAACATAAGACCTCATTCTACAAGGGCAACAGCCACTACCACAGCCTTCTTACGGGAGTGGCAACCAAAGACATTATTGGGGCCCTACTTGGACCCCCCCATACATTTGCCAAGCATTAAATTTCCTCTATATTCCAGATCCCGAGCAGGGTTTGCCACTGCTGTACTGCAAGGGACCCAAAAACACCCATAATTCCTTTATCCTCCTCCCTATTGGCTATGGTATTCTCCCCGTTATGACTGCAGATGCATCCATGAAGGACATAGTACAGTTTTGTACCTACCATAAATGTAGATGCCCGAATTGGATAGCATCTGCAGAACCCCCCCTCCTTCCCCTGTGGTACCCCTGGGTTTTTCCCCTCCTAATACCTGGCTGGGGGGGGAGTCTTTTTTTATTTGTTTGTATATATGTACATACATGCTTATGTTTGTGTTTACCTCTATTTTTTTGGAAACATTGGCATCTATCCAAAATTTTAGTTCGAGGGCTACTGGCATCTGGGGCAAGAAACACTGAGGAAAAGGGGCCGGCATCCTTTTAACCAACAGAGATGACGCGGGGGGGCGACATCAGCAAGGGCCCCCGGCTTTAACCGGATGAAGGGTGCCGGGGACGGGCAAATTGTTAGACTGCAGATGCTATCCAGGGCCTACATTTAGGTGGTCAAAATTCTTTCCTCCAGATAAAGAGGCAGGGCGTTGGATAGAAGGGGGAAGAAAGTTTATACTTCTTCCCCCCTAGCTATGAGGGCTTTAAATTGCCAGTTTCACATGTTGAAATAAAAACTATCTCTTCTCAATTGAAGTCTAAGGTAGATGCTCTGGGGTATTGATGTAAAAAGTTACAGGGTTTGGGACATGTTCTGAACAGGGGGGTAAGCATTCTTTGCAATGTGGTTTTGATGCTGTACAGGCCTGCCCAGGGTGGCTGCCACTGGGGCAGTTCTTCGCAGGCATGGCTGAGGGATCAGAATTTATCTGACCATGTTAAGACAAGGATTTTGGGTGCTCCTTTACATCTGATGTGTTGTTTGGTTCACCTGTTGAGGCAGTCTTAAAGAAAATGGAAGACAAGGCTAAGTCTATGCAGACTGTTAAAGATTTTTGCAGGTTCAGCCTCCAAATTTAGAGAAATTGGCCTACAAAGGGGGGGAATCCTTCTTATGATTCCCAGTCTAGGGGTAGTCTAGCGTGGTAGGGGCAGAGCTCAGGGTCTTTCAGGCCTAGAACAGGGGGTTCACCTGCACAGTCTTCGGTGAGGGCAGGGGTCAGTCCTTTTAAACAGACCCAATGACCTACCTTTTCAGCTGCCAGAGCCTTTCGCCCGGCAGCACCTTTGGGAGGAAGGTTGGCACTTTTCAAAGAAAATTGGAGTTTAATTACCCAAGACAGATGGGTATTGGATATCATACACCAAGGGTTACAGGTTTTATTTCCATACCTTGCCTCCTTTCAAAGGCATGCCGCGCCTCCTCAGCAAAGAATAGAGGCTCACAAACAAATTTCTCTGTGCTCCAAAAAGGGCCCAAAGGGGCCCTCTGCCAGAAGTGGGCCTAGGATTTTATTCTCCCCGTTCCCAGTACCAAAGAAGGGGAAAGTGGAGACCAATTTTGGATTTATCTATCCTCAACACTTATCTGGACATTCCCAAGTTCAAAATGTTGCGTTACAACAGCTTTTACCTCTGCTGGGCAAAAAAGGGGTCATTGGGGGATGGTAAAACCTTTGGGGTTTTCAAAGGAGGGGCCCT
>NW_025058171.1:0-5848 GCF_019279795.1 Protopterus annectens | reverse complement strand
AGGGTATAAAACATGCAGCTGACACCATTTTCTTTAGTCTTTCTTCCGCATGGTGCCCAAGCAGAAGCATTTAAGTGCCGGTCGGCCAACTACGAAATATTCGAGTTTGAGTTTCAGGCAAGTCTTCACTAAAGCTAAGTCCCCATTGGGAAACTTTTTCTTGCTTTTTACCGATGTCAGAAAAAGTTAATAATTGCATTACTTGTGGGAAGCAAATACCTCATAAGGATTTCCATTTATACTGTATTCCTTGCCTAGGCCCTGATCACAACGTGCCTGGCTGTTGTTTTTGTGCTAGATTTAACCAACGCACTATTAAGCGTCGGTATATTTTCGCATCAAAGTATTTTGGAAACAGATTTAACTACCCAGAAATGTCGTTGGATAGCAATCCGACTACCGGAGTACATAAAAAACGCAAAGAAAAGGACAGAGAAAGGCAGTCGAGATCCAAAACCAAAAAAGAAGCTTCCCCTAAGCCAGTCGCCGGTTTGCCGGTACTCAGTGAGGTACTTTCGCAGCCCCTGATACCCGCTACCTTCGAGTCGCAGGCCTCTACCGACACCCATGTGGAGTCCGGCATGCTGCAAGATACTCAAGGTATTGGATCGATGGATGTATCTCCCTCAGATGGGTCTGGAGCCGCTGAGCAGGCACCGGCTTCTGAGGGTGTATTCAGACCTCAACATTTGTATATCAAACCGACGACAGCTGCAAAACCAAAGACAAAAGCAACTTCTAAAACTAAAAAAACAACGCATGAGCCACGTGCACAGGCCTCTATGCCTAAAAAACAGATGATCAAAATGGCTGAAGACCTTATTACCTTGATCAGGGGTACCCATCCCCCTCCAGATAAGAGGCCTAGGCAAGACACTGATTATGAATCTTCAGATCAGGTTTCTATTTCTTCTGATTCCTCTTCTGATCAGGAATTATCTATACCTCCCTATGAGGATTCTGATGCTGAGGAGTCTATTCCATCTGCATCTCCTCCTGAGGATTATTCATTTGGAGAAACCTTGCATACTTTGAGGGAGCATTTTCACTGGGAGAGTCAAGACTTCTCAGAATCAAAAAAGAGGCTCAGGGATTTCCTTCTTCTCCCTCAGCACAAGCCTTTAGCCATTCCCCCTGTTTTAGACATTGTGGAAGATGTGTTTTCGGAGTCAAGCTTGACCCCTGACTCCTTACCTCTGGCTCCCAGTAAGCCTGACAGATATTACAGCGTCCCTGACTCACATACATTTTTATTTAGAAACCCTGCTGCTGATCCTGAAACTATTTCACAGGGTCCAAAGGGAGTTAAGGCCTCCACAGCAAAAAATCTTACCCCCCTCTGACAGAGATTCAAGGGCACTAGACAGATGGGGAAAAAAGGTTTTTACATCTGCAACCTTGGCAATCAGGGCCTTAAACTGTCAATTTCATATGCTAAAGTACCAACAACATGTTATGGGATTGCTGAAACAGAAAATGATGTTGATTTCAGAATATGCAGAAAATAAAGAATTGCAGGAATTATTGCATGCAGCTGAACAAGTTGGAAAGCAGATTTCAGAATATGCAGAAAATAAAGAATTGCATGAATTATTGCATGCAGCTGCAGTTGGAAAGCATACTTTATGTGGTTTTGATTCCTTAGAGGCCTCCTGCAGGCAGTTACTGGATCTGTGATTAGAAGGCATGCCTGGTTAAAGGAACAAAATTTCCTGATCATGTTAAAGTCAATTGCTAGCTTACCTGCTGGTCAACTCCTCTATGCCTTCACCAGCCAAACTATGGAATTCACTTCCACCTTCTATAAGAAACACAGGCAGCACCATCACCTTCAAACAAATGCTGAAAAATCATCTCAACTCTTCCTGGCTATGTTCCTGCTCTATAACCTAACCTCTTCACTCTCCTTATATGATTACTAAACTCCTATGTCTTTTGCTACTAGTGACTGATGATACTTTTTTGCATATTTATTTTTATCTTCACTTGTTGATTCTGGTACAATAATACTGATCTCTGTTTATACCAATCTGATTGAATTTGTTGAATTTTGCTTTAATGTATATTTTCTGTATATACTGCTGTAATCAAACTAGATTCCTGTTTTTATGTATATATTCTGTATATGTTACTATATTTACTATCTGTAACACTGTTTCTGCTTCTGTACTAATTAATGTTTATATTTTTCTGTTCTCTTGGAGTTTTTTCCCCGGGCCTCCACTGAAAATGGGCTCTTTTAGGCTCAGTGGACTTATCCTGGTAAACAAATGCAATAAATAAATAAATAAATAGATGCACCTTTACAGCATGATTCTCTGTTTGGTATTAAAGCAGAAGAGGTTTTAAAGAAAATGGAAGACAAAGCTAAGTCTATGCAAACTGTTAAAGACTTCTTACAAGTGCAGCCACCAAGATTCAGTAGACACTGGCCTAAAAAACTGGCCCTTTTCCCTCTGTCAGACAGAGCTCAAAGGGCAAATCCAGATGCCCTAAGGGTTCCAGATACCGGGCACAAGATTCATACAGGTCAAAGCAATGGGGCTTCTACCCCAAATCTGGCAGAGATAAAGCCAAACCTACAAAAACAATCCCAATGACTTCCCTCTGCCTACACCAAGCACTTATGTTTTGGCAGCACCCATAGGGGAAAGTTAGCACTTTTGCTAAAAATTTGGGCAGTTTATAACCCAGAACAAGTGGGTACTAAACATAGTATACAGGGTACAGTTAATTTCCACATTCGCCAATGGCAAATGGTTGGCCGGGTCTGCCAAGAAATCAATGGGCAGAGGCACAAAACAGGTTACGTCCCTCATGGATATGAGGGCCATTCAAAGTACCAGAACAGGAAAAATAACAAGGTTTTTACTCAAGACTGTTCTTGGTACCCAGAAAGGACAAGGCTTGGCGGCCAATACTGGATTTATCGATTTCAAACACATACCTGGAATTCCAAAATTAAAATGCTGACTTTGCAGCAGCTTCTCCCCATGCTGGGCAAGAATGCTTGGCTGGTGACTTTAGACCTAAAAGAGGCATACGTGCATGTCCCAATAAGACAGTCATGCAAAAGATACCTCAAGATTCAAGGCTGGCTTAATGCATTACCAATTCTCTGCACTGCCCTTTGGCTTATCTACTGCCCCAGGGTCTTTACAAATGCCTGGCACCAGTAATTGCTTTTTTCAGACAAAGAAGTATACAAATATATCCTTACTTAGCCCTGTCTCATTCAAGCAGAGAACAAGGACATTCTTCTTCAACACCTGGCCTTTGTGAAAAGGCTTCTAACATGCCTAGGGTACACAATAAATAAAAGAAATCACAACTGGTACCCTCTCAAAGATAACATTCCGGGTGCAAGCTTGTATACAACTACCCAGATGGCTTACCTCATCCCAGACAAGCAAAGGCAACTGACTACTTACTTCAAACTGATGGCAACAAAACCCCGTTATCTGCAAGACAAATTCTGCAGGCTCTGGGGTTCATGGCATCCTGCATCCTACTGATTCCACATGCAAGACTGCATATGAGGAAACTTCAGTGGTACCTGAAAGGGTTTTTGGAGTCAACATTCTCACAGTCGGGAAACAATGATTCCCCTCTTCCCTGCCTACAACAGGAGTTTCTATGATGGGCAAAGGCATGTCACCAAAACATGGAACAGCCCTTCACTCTCCCCCTTGCCAGCCAAACCTTAATACACGCCTCGGATTATGCCTGGGGGGGCCCACATGGCAGGAAGATGCATTCAGGGCATATGGACCCCAAAACAAATGCATCTGCATATCAACTAGAAAGAGATGCTAGCTGTTCAAAAATCCCCAACAGCCTTCCAGGACTTTCTTCATCCAGGACAACTACTGATAAAGACGGACAACACCAAACAGTGGTATATAAACAAGCAAAGGGGGACACACTCATACCCCTTTGCAGATTAGCCAGGCACTTGGGACACAGCTTTGACCTACCAAATACATCTTCAAGCTCAATTCCTGCCAGGAAAACAAAATACATGGCAGAGATTTAAGCAGAAACCTTATGGATCCTCAAGTGTAAACTAAATCCACAAGTCTTCAGCATGATAACAGAGAAATGGGGAGCCCAGACATAGATCTATTTTCTCTCCTCAAAATTATCAGTTGAAAAGTTTGCACGATTATCACAGACAAGCATGGAAAGTGGGCCCTAGCCTTCAGTTGAAAAACCTATCACTTTCCGCCTTTCCTCCTCTGCCTCTTCTCCCCAATGTCCTCCTAAAAGTCAGACAAGAGAAACCAAAGATGATACTAATTGCCCCAGACTGGCCCCGCCAATACTGGTACCCAATCCTAAGGAATTTTTCTCAAAACCCAGCTTGGACCTTACCTCAAAGACCTCAACTACTGTCCCAGCAAAACAATCAGATCCTGCACAATCAACTACAGACACTGAACCTGGCAGCATGGCTGATCATGTAGTTATACAAACAACACCTCTCAGTAAAGCTGTGATGGATGTCATTTTGGAAGCCAGAAGGCCTAGTACTAGAAAATCTTATGCTGACAAATGGAAGAGATTCTGTGCTTGGAATCAAGCACAAGGAATGGATACAGCAGAACCAAATATTCCTCAGATATTACAATACATAACTGAGATGCTTGACAAAGGCCTATCTTTCTCATCAATTAAAATCCATGCCTCTGCCATTTCGGCTCATTACAATACAGAGCCACCAATCTTTTCTCATCCTTTACTAAAGCAGTATCTTAGAGGAGCCAAAAATGTAAGGCTTCCTAGAAGATCACCATTGCCTGCATGGGACCTCAATTATGTGTTGGAAAACTCACCCTGCCTCCATTTGAACCAGCTGCTCCCACTGATATAAAGTTCTTATCATGGAAAACTGCTCTGCTACTAGCAATTACTTCAGCAAGAAGAGTTTCAGAGCTACAGGCTCTCATGGCTGTAGAGCCTTCTATCATATTTTACCCAGACAGGGTGGCTCTCAGGACAAATCCTTCTTTTATGTCTAAGGTGGTTTCCAGTGTGGCTCTTAACCAAACAATTCATCTGCCAACCTTTTATCCAAATCCGCAGAACAAAGGGGGAGAGAATTCTGCATTCCTTGGACATACACAGACAGCTAAGATTATACTTGAGCAGGACTAAAGCTATAAGAAAAACTGAGCAATTACTAGTGTCATATGCTGCAGGATCAGAAGGAAAGGCTATCTCAAAGCAGACAGTTTCAAAGTGGATAAGCCACTGCATCCGTTTCTGCTACTTACACCATGGTAAACCTGTGCCCAAGGGCATTAGGTCTCATTCCACCAGAGCTGCTGCTACTTCAGCAGCCTTTCTCAGAGGAATACCAACCAAAGACATTATGGAGGCTGCTACTTGGAGTTCTGTTTACACCTTCACAAAGCATTATCATTTGCCTCTCTACTCTAAGTCCAGGGCAGGCTTTGCCACTGCAGTTCTGCAGGGCCTTATAGCCACACCTAATGCTGTTTAGCTCCAGCCTCCCAACCATAGCTTTGTGATTCTACCCAAATGTAATGACTGCAACAGTGAAACATGAAGAACATAGTACAGTTGTGTACACTTACCATAAATGTAGATGTTCAGTGTATTCACTGTTGCAGTCCAACCCCCCCCCATCCCCTGTCATTCTGGAGTTTATCTTTCTTTCTGTCTTCTACAACCTATGTGGTGTATTTGCTTGTAGATGAAGGTAAAGTTTATATTTATGCTGTATATATTTTTTTTTTTATATTTTTTACCTTTTGGGGACACCTACATCGGGGCAAGAAAAACTAAAGAAAATGGGTGGCTGCATGTTTTATACCCCCCTGAC
>NW_025058170.1:0-3960 GCF_019279795.1 Protopterus annectens | reverse complement strand
AGAAATTTTTTAAGGGGAAAAATTTTTGGGTTATAAATTTGTTGTTTTTTTAAATTTTGATTTTTTTTTCATAGTTGGTTTGTTCTAGGTGTTTTTTTTATGGGAAAATGAAAAGGAGTAAAAAAAGGGGGAGGGTATTAGCAAGGTTTATTCTAGTGGAAGTAGCCATAATTTGTGTCTGTGAGGTTTATTAATTTGATGTGTTTTTTTTTTAATTTTTGTTCATTTTGATGTGGTTAAACGGATCTGCATAAAAAGGTGGAGGAGGGTTTAGAAGGGTTATTCTAGGAAGTATCCAAATTGTGTCTGTAAGGTTTATTTTGTGTTTTTTTTATTCGTATGTGTTGTTATGGTGGTTTTTTTATTAAGAAGTTTAAAAAAAGGGTTTGTAAAGAAAGGAAAGGAAAGGGTAAAGGTGGAAAGGGTTTAAATTGTTTTTTTATTTTTTTAGTTTTTTTTCATAGGTTATGTTTTTTGGTTTGTTTTAGGGGTTGTAAAAGAAAAAGGGAGTAAAGAAAGGTATGAGAGGATTAGAAAGGGATTTAGGGGAAGTTTAATTTTTTGAAAGGGTTTATTAATTGATGTGTTTTATGTTTTTATTGTGTTTATTATTTTTGTGAAAAATGAGAAGGTCTTAAGAAAGGAGAGGTGGAGGTTTTAAAGGTTTTAGGGAAAATTTTGTTTTTGTAATTTATTTGTTGTTTTATTTTTTTTGGGTTGTTTAGGAGTTTTCCATGTGAGTTAATGGGAGGATTGCAAAAAATAGGAGGTGAAAAAAAGGGGTTTAATTTATAATAAAAATTTTCTTAAGGGTTTATTATTTGTGTGTTTTTTTCATGATGTGTTGTTCATGGGTTTGGTTTTTTTGGAGTTATAAAGGATTGCATAAAAAGAAGGTTGGGGTATAGAAGGGGTTATTTAGGGGGTTCATAATTGTTCTGTGGTTTTTAATTTGTTGTTTTTTTAATAAATGTGTTTTATAAGGTAGTGTTGTTATGGGGATTAAGCAGGTTAAAATGGAGGGGAGGTATTAAAGGGTTTTATTAGGGAAGTTATTGTTTGGAAGGTTTATTAATTTGTGTTTTATTAACAGATTGTTTTTCATAGGTATTTGTTTTAGGGAGATTTGGGAATATAAAAGGGAAAGGGTTTTAAGGGTATTGGGTTAAAGGGATTAAATTTGTTAAGGTTATTAATTTGATGGGGTTTTATTAATATGTGTTGTTATAGGTAGTTTGTTCTCGTGGAATTATAAAGGTTGAATAAAAAGGGGATTACAAGGGTTTTAGGGAAGAAATTTTTCTAGTGGGTTATAAAGATGTGTTTTATTAAATAGATGTGTTGTTAAAAGGTATTTTTTTAGGGGAGATAATGAACGGATGAATAAAAAAGAGGTGGTTTAAAGAAGGGTTATTCTAGGGGAAGTTAATTTTTGAAGTTATTAAATTGGTTGTTTTTAAATTTGTGTTTTTTTCTAGTAGTTTGTTTCTATGTGAGTTATAAAGGATTAAAAAAAGGTGGGGTGGGGTTTTGGGGGAAGGTTATTCTAGTAAGTTATAAAAATTTTCTGAAGGTTTATTAATTTGATGTGTTTTTATTTCAGATATGTGTTGTTCATATTGGTTTTTAGTTAATGAGAAAGATTAAAAAGAAAGGTGGGGGAGGGGTTTTTATTACATCAGATATGTGTGGTTCATGTGAGTTTGTTGTATGTGGATTAATAGAACAGGTTCTGCATAAAGAATAGTGGGTTATTAGCAAGGGTTATTCTAGTGGAAGTATCCATAAATTGTGGGGTAAGGTTATTAATTTGATGTGTTTTTATTACATCAGATATGTGTTGTTCATAGGTGAGTTTTTTCTATGTGGTTTATTACATCAGGATCTGCATAAAGAAAGGTAGGAGTGGTATTAGCAAGGGTTATTCAGTGGAAGTATCCATAAATTGTGGTAAGGTTATTAATTATGTGTTTTATTACATCAGATGTGTTTGTTCATAGGTGAGTTTGTTCTCTATGTGGAGATTAATGTGTTATCTGCATAAAGAAAGGTGGTAAGGTATTAGCAAGGGTTATTTAGTGGAAGTATCCATAAATTGTGGTAAGGTTTATTAATTTGTGTGTTTTTATTATCAGATATGTGTTTTCATAGGTAGTTTGTTCTCTATGGGGTTTAATGAGATCAGGATCTGTGATAAGGTAGGGAGGGTATTAGCAAGGGTTATTCTAGTGGAAGTATCCATAAATTGTGTCTGTAAGGTTTATTAATTTGATGTGTTTTTTATTACATCAGATATGTGTTGTTCATAGGTGAGTTTGTTCTATGTGGTTAAAAAGGATCTGCAAAGAAAGGTAGGGAGGGTATTAGCAAGGGTTATTCTAGTGGAAGTATCCATAAATTGTGTCTGTAAGGTTTATTAATTTGATGTGTTTTTATTACATCAGATATGTGTTGTTCATAGGTGAGTTTGTTCTCTATGTGGAGATTAATGAGAACAGGATCTGCATAAGGAAAGGTAGGGAGGGTATTAGCAAGGGTTATTCTAGTGGAAGTATCCATAAATTGTGTCTGTAAGCTTTGTTAATTTGATGTGTTGTTCATAGGTGAGTTTGTTCTCTATGTGGAGATTAATGAGAACAGGATCTGCATAAAGAAAGGTAGGGAGGGTATTAGCAAGGGTTATTCTAGTGGAAGTATCCATAAATTGTGTCTGTAAGGTTTATTAATTTGATGTGTTTTTTATTACATCAGATATGTGTTGTTCATAGGTGAGTTTGTTCTCTATGTGGAGATTAATGAGAACAGGATCTGCATAAAGAAAGGTAGGAGGGTATTAGCAAGGGTTATTCTAGTGGAAGTATCCATAAATTGTGTCTGTAAGGTTTATTAATTTGATGTGTTTTTTATTGCATCAGATATGTGTTGTTCATAGGTGAGTTTGTTCTCTATGTGGAGATTGAGAACAGGATCTGCATAAGGAAAGGTAGGCGGTGGGAGGGTATTAGCAAGGGTTATTCTAGTGGAAGTATCCATAAATTGTGTCTGTAAGGTTTATTAATTTGATGTGTTTTTTATTACATCAGATGTGTGTTGTTCATAGGTGAGTTTGTTCTCTGTGTGGAGATTAATGAGAACAGGATCTGCATAAAGAAAGGTAGGGAGGGTATTAGCAAGGGTTATTCTAGTGGAAGTATCCATAAATTGTGTCTGTAAGGTTTATTAATTTGATGTGTTTTTTATTGCATCAGATATGTGTTGTTCATAGGTGAATTAGTTCTCTATGTGGAGATTAATGATAACAGGATCTGCATAAAGAAAGGTAGGGAGGGTATTATCAAGGGTTATTCTAGTGGAAGTATCCATAAATTGTGTCTGTAAGGTTTATTAATTTGATGTGTTTTTTATTACATCAGATATGTGTTGTTCATACGTGACTTTGTTCTCTGTGATTATTCCTAGGCGCTTTGCATGGGTGACAATTTCTATTTCAGTGGTATTTTGAGAGTATATTTTAAAGTTAAGTGTAATAGGGTTTGGTGAGAACAGTAAAAGCTTAGTTTTGTTTGATTAAGTAGTAGTTGTGAATTGTTTAACCAGGTTTGACAGATGTGAAGACGCTGAGTAGTAGTTAATAGGTGAGTGGATCACTTGAGGTGGAGATAATGGATGCACCTACGGTATATTGAATAATGGTACATTGAGATTGACAGATGTGAAGACGCTTTGTGTAGTAGTTAATAGGTGAGTGGGATCACTTTAGGTGGAGATAATGGATGCATATCGCATATTGAATAATGGTACTTTGAGACTGACAGATGTGAAGACGCTTTAGTAGTGTTAATAGGTGAGTGGATCACAGGTGGGATAATGGATGCATCATCGCATATTGAATAATGGTACTTTGAGATTGCAGATTAAAGACGTTTTGAGTAGTAGTTAATAGGTGAGTGATTTGGTTAG
>NW_025058169.1:0-6735 GCF_019279795.1 Protopterus annectens | reverse complement strand
AAGAAACCACAGCCCAATTCACAAGCATACTGCCCAGTCCTGCAGAAGCGTGTATACCTGATGTACAAGGCCATGTCCAATCCAGAATGAATGGACATGCTCACTGCAGAAACCCCAAATCCGAAGCAGAGACACCACAGGTAGAGATATCTGAACCTCCACACATGTATAGATAAATAGGATGTTCTGGAGGGACAGATCCATAACCTGGTAGAGGCTTAACCTTACACCTGGCCAGAACAGAATCCCAGTCACATGATAGGCTGGAGCTCCACACTCATACCGCCAACAAGAGAAAGTCTGGTGAAGTGCATGGGAGATGGTAGGTGCACTGGGGGCCATCCTGTGTCATCATCTAGTAAAAAGTAAACCCTACATGGGCATAATATGCACATTACAGGGGTGTTGAACTCACACACAGTCTGTCCACATGTGCTCAAGTGTAGGCCAGAATGTGAAACGATGGCCTAGTATGAACCTATGGCGCGAACGGCTATGATGATATTGCCACAAATTGTGCAGGACACAAATGAGTTATCCACTGATACAGCTGTTCGCACCTGATGGTAGGAACCGTGGTGATACTCCTGAATATGCTCTGCAGTACTCTAATATCACAAGTTAATACACCAAAACCCAATAACACATACTGCTTTTCAACATCCTACCTAACAGATTCTCGTACCAAACTCCCCACCAGCACTCTAACTGCCAAATATCTATCCCAGCAGAGTGCTGGCTCCCCGACATTGCAGATGCTGCCGAGGTAAAGTACAGTTTGTCACACCTACTCATAAATATAGATGTTCGAGAAGAAGATCCACATTGCTGCAGAAGTCCCTTCGTATGGGGTAGTCCGCTGTCCTCGATCGGCCGAATACCACGACAGTATAGGCTGACGTGGTCCAAGAGCAGCTTAAAGAACTGACATCAAGGACGTCAGGGTGACGCAAATGCGCATGACTCGGCGTCATATCCTTCAAAGGTACTCTTTCTTGCTCCAGATGTTGAAGAAGGCTCCTAAAAAGTTGAAAAGGCCAAAGCCAAAACAACAGCAAAAAACAACCAACCACCCTCGGCATCTAATCATATTTACATATAATATTTACAATATTCACAACCCAAACCACACAACCACCTCTAACTACAGAGGGAAGGAGGAGTAAATTGGACTGCAACGTGTGGATCTTCGAACATCTACATTTATGGTAAGGTACAAAACTGTACTATGTTCTTCATCTCAATATTGCTGCAGTCCTTACATATGTAAGGTAGAATCTAGAAAGCCCAGAGTGTAAGGGAGGATGGCAAAACTACTCCTAAAAGCATTAGGAGCTGCCACAAATGCCCTGTAAAATTGCAGTGGCAAAACCAGCCCCTAGATTTAGAAATGCAAAAGTGGAAGGTGGCGTAATGCTTAGAGAAAGTATGCACTGAACTCCAAGCTAGCTGCCTCCAGCAAAATATCTTGTTAGTAGCCACTCCCCCTTAAAAAGCTGCTGTAGAAGTGGCAGTAGCCCTAGTGGACGATGAGTGCCTAATCCCAGCTGGAGATTTTCCTTACCATGATGGGAATAACAGAAAGCAATAGCAAAAACCAATCCACTTAGAAAGCCGAATCTGTTTGAAACAGAGTTTGTCTCTTGAGAACCCAAAGCAAATGAAGCCACAAACAACTGCTGAGATACTTTGCCTGAACCCTTATAGTTCTGCTCAAAATAATAATATCGCGATGATCATTGTCTCAGGTGTGTATATCCAAAGTGTGCAAAAATCTTTTCCCCTTTATTTTGGGGTTTGCATAAAAGTAGGCAAATGAATAGTTTGGTTTAAAAGCCACACTCCCGAAACACACTTTAGGCATAAAGCGAAGGGTTAGTACGCAAAGATACCCTGTCCTTGTGGAAGTACCATTGAGAAGGCTCAACTGCCATAAGGGCCTGTAATTCAAGAAACCCTTCTTCGCCAGAGGTGTGTGGTAGTGGCCAACAAAAATGCTGTCTCTCCAAGATAAATATTTCAACTCGGCAGAAGTCGCTTTTGCTGCAGGCCTGCAAAAGTTGTTGTAGAGTGAGTTCTCCAACACAAAATTGAGCATCCCAAGCAGGAGTAGGAGCTCTACGTGGGGGTCTTATGATTCTTTGCCCCTCTAAGGAATCATTGTTTAAACAAAAGGATGAGAAAAATAATGGTGGGTCACATCATGTAGCTGGTAGAAATTGCTGCTGCAGCACATGAACCTTAATAGAGGAGAAGGACTGAACCTTTGTCCAATAACAACTCAGTAAGGTATTGAAGAGCAAACACTTAAATTAGGTTTGAGAAACATCAAAGTCCTTTGCTGTACTTCCGTAAAATTAAAAATCTCCTCCATTTATCGTAGTACGCGAAACTTTCCTCTGTACCTGGGCCTTCTGGCCTCCGTAAAATAACGATTCAAAAACTTGTTGCAGAAGTTGAGACCCTCCAGGGTTTAAAACAGAATATGCCAGGCTGTTAGATGTAGAGAGTGAGTTTTTCTCTGCGACATTGAGTAACATGACTGTTCTCCTGAGACAAGCAGGTGTGGAATCGAAGGCAAAGGCCACAGGAGGCTCCACGTGCCATTGACCTTCCTCCAGTAATGTAAGTACCAGTGCTGTCGAGGCCGCCAATCCGAGCTATTAAAATCATGGTTGGCTTGTTGTCCTGTCTGGACCTTCGTTGGTAGAGCACACCTTTGGGAGGAGAGAGGCAGTGGTGGAAAGAGCATACACGTGAAGATTGCTCCAATTGAATAACGAGAGAGCATCCACTTCTCAAGCTGCCAGGATGAACCTTTTTGTGCAAAACTTTGGCAGCTAGAAATTTAGAGGAGAAGCCGAACAGATCTATGTCTGGAGTTCCCATTGTTACAACACTGTCAACAATCTTTTTACGAAATACATGAGGATCCAAGCACTCCAATTCTAAGCCGTGGGGATCCATTAATTCTGTCTGCTCAGCACATCTTGCTAAGGAGTTCTGTTACTCTAGCTGGCAGAAAACCTTCCTTTGCCTGAAGATTCAGCTGTAAACTGAGAGCAGCGCTCCCCACAAAATCATACAAGGCTTGTCTGCATAGAGGATAAGAATGTGTCCCCTTGCTTGTTCAGCGATGTACCTGCCACTGACAGTTGTGTTGTCTGTTAGAATCAAATACCTGCCCTGGAAGAAGCAAAATCCTTGAAAGCTATCACATGCAAATTGGACCGCTAACATCTCCAATTCAAGTTGATATGTAAATCGTTGAAGTCTGGCAGGCCCGTGTCTTGTATCCATATACTTTCCATTCATAGGTGAGCTCCCAAAGACTTTGTCTGAGAGGCATCTGTCGTTAGAATCTGACTCGCCTCCGGTCGGGTCAACAGGCAGATCCTTGTTTAGGTGACATTCCTGAGCCCACCACAAAAATTCCTTTTGGATGCAAGGTATTATCTGAATGACTTATGTGTCCATATCTTGGCAGTGCTGTGTCCACATTTTTGAGATACCATTGTAGCTTCCTCATATGCAGTTCTGGCATTGGGAAGTACCCAAGAATACAAGATGCCATGAACCCCAAGGCTCAGTTGAAGGACTGTCACTTGCAGTCAGCTTCTGGACCTTGACTGAGACAATTGGTTGGAAGTAAAGAGAAAGATTCTTTTTGTTTGTCCGGGGTCAAAAGGCCATCTGGGATGCTGTATTCTGGTCTCACACCCAGAAAGCACATGTCACCTGAGAGGGTACTAGACTGGACTTTATTTCGTTCAATACCAGAATACCCTAGGCATCTTAACACTGGCACATCACATACTGTAAATGACATGAAGAAGGATTCGTCCTTTCCTTGAATTTTCAGAGAATCAGTGAGTCGTCAAATAAGATAGATTTGTATTCCTCCTTTGGCCTGAAGAAAGCTACCACTGGAGCCAGTAGACCTTTGTAGAACACTCTTAAGCACAGTGATGGAGATAAGCCAAAGGGCAATGCAGAGAACTGATAATGAAAAGTCCCAGCCCGAAACGCAGAGATACTTCCTGCAACAGGGCCTGATATATAGGAATATGAAGCGTAAAGCTTCCTCCTTGAGATCCTATTACATACAGAGTCACCATCCAGTGATTCTTTGCCCAGCCCAGAGGTAAAAGCTGTTTATGCGTCAACATTTTTGAACTGTTTGGGAATGTCCAGATATGTGTTGAGGGATAGATAAATCCGCTAAAATTGGTCTCCCGTGTTTCCTTTCTTTGGTACCACAGAAACGAGGCGACGAATAAAATCCTAGGCCCACTTCTGGCAGAGGGACCCCGGTTGTATAGCTCCTATTTGTAGTAGTAGAGAAATCTGTTTGTGAGCCTCTAGTCTTTGTTGTTGAGGAGGAGCGTCTGGCATACGCCTTTGAGCCGAGGTAAGGTATGCGGGAAAGGCGGAAAACTTGTAACCTTGGTGTATGATATTCAATACCCATTTGTCTTGGGTAATTAAAATCCAATTTTCCTTGAAGAACGCCGCCAACCTTCCTCCCAGGCAAGGTCGCTGCTGCAGCTGTGCGTTGAAGCGATCTGGCAGCTGAAAAGTAGGTCATTGGGCCTGTTTACGAAAGGACTGGCCCCTGCCTCACTCGAAGACTGTGCAGGTGAACTTTCCATGTTCTAGGTCTGTAAGGAACTCTGGCTCTGCCCCTACCATCGTCTAAGAGGATCTACCCCTGGTGAACTGGAGAATCAGAGGAAGGATAATACGCCCACCCCTTAGTAGGCCACAATTTCTACTAAATCTTTGAGTAGCTGGACTTGCAAAAAATCTTTAACAGTCTGCATAGACTTAGCCTTGTCTTCCATTTTCTTCAGGACTGACGTTCTGTCACGGTTGGACCAAACAACACTTCAGACTGCAAAGCGAGCATACTTCCAAATGTGTCCTTAACATGCCGGTCAGATAAATTCTGATCCTTAAGCCAGGCGGTGCCATGCGAAGAGGAACTGGGAAACCAGTGGCAGCCACCCTATAGCGTTATTACGCCTGACAAAACTACTCAAAACCACACTTGTGAGAATGCTTACCCCACCTGTTCAGAGACATGTGCCAAATCTTGTAATTCTTTTACAGTCAATGCCTTCTGCCAGAGTTATATATATCCACCTTAGATTTATAATGCCGCGAAAGGAGAAAATTTTGATATTTCAACATATGAAACTGGCAATTCAAAGCTTCCCTCATAGCTAAGCAGAGTAGAAGATGTGCCAAGACGCTAACTTCCATCTATTCAAAGCTCTGGCCTCTTTTAGACATTCAGAGGCAGAAACCGGATTCTTTACAACAGAGGCCTTGACCCCCTGGGTCCTTGACTAACAAAGCCTTCTGGGTCCAAAGCTTCTAAGGACTTTTTATAGAGATATTTATGAGCTCTTCGTGGCACCCTGTAATACCTGTCCGGTTTAACTAGGCGCAGGAGGCAGAGAATCAGGATTAAGTGAAGCCTCCCTGAGAAAATACATCTTTTACAACATCCGGTGCAGAACAGAAATTATAACTGAGGAGCTTATGTTAGAAGGTAAAACAACAAAAATTCCTAAGCCTTTTTCAAGTGGGAATCAGAAGGCAAGTCCTGACCTTCCTAATTTAAAATGTTCCTCTGCTCATAGAATGAAGTGTACTTCTGAAAAGAAAAAGTCACTCTAAGGAGGGAGAAGCAGAAGGAGTGGAATCTTCTGCATCAGAATCAGAATAAGGAGAGTACTCCTGCAGAGGTCTCTGTACTTCAAGACTCTGGAAGCCATCGAGAACTCCGTCAAAACTTTCCATCTCTGGCAAACCACTGTTCCCAGGGCCTTCCTCTCTCAGGAGGGGCAAGACTCTAATCCAGAATGCAATCAAATCTTCATGCCATTTAAGCATGTGCTTTTAGCTGGGCCCAGACCCTGCTGGAACTAGGACTGACAATTCAACAGCAAGCTAAACCTGGTCTGCCTTTCTGGAAGAAGCCTCCTGGAAACAGAAGGAGGGTCTAACCACCCCCAGGAGGAGGGAGTGCAAAACCTGAGGAAGCCCCTTCAGCTCGACCTGCCTCACCCGAGAGAGGCCAACATCCTGCAAAACCAAAGTTCCCCTGGAGGACTCCAGAGAAACCTCCGAAATGGACACCACCTGTTCCACTGGAAAACGGTAGCAAGAACTGGCGTCTGGAACAGGCGACTCATCTTGCCTGCTTGGGCGAGTTTTAACCGCTTTGTCTTTGCGCTTCTTTAGAGTGGAAGCGCGCCGATGAGTATCGGCGGCATATATACCTAATGCAATCTTCACGCTTTCACGGCGAAGACCAGCCCTAGTCAATAATCTAACCTTCGCTTAATAGTGCGTTTATTAAACTGGCTAGCAAAAGCGCCACACCCGACTAATTGGTTTGCCGCTGCTCAGGCCCTGCAAACAAGGAATGCACAAAGAATGATAATCCTATGGCGCAGTATCTGTTTCCACAAAATACAGTTATTCACTTTTTCTGACATCCGCAATACACTGAGGCAAGAAAATGTAACAAAAATATTCCCCAGCGGAAGTACTTGCCAACTTGGATCTTCGGCCCGTCTGAAACTCCGAACTCGAAAAATTTCAGAACAGCTGAACAGCACTTGCAATGCTGCCCCTTCCCCCCGGGGGGGGAAAAACGGACCAATGGCCCCGGCAAAAAAGAAAAATTTTTGGGGGGGGAAAAATTGGTCCGGGGGCCGCCGC